>NC_079227.1:10188529-10191054 GCF_029633865.1 Lampris incognitus
GTGTAAAATTCCCAAAATTATCATGATAATGATTTTTTTCCCTTATCGCTCAACGTTAGTTTCATACATACATACATACATACATACATACATACATACATACATACATACATACATACATACATACATACATACATACATACCGGGATGAAAGCCGACCACCAGATCCGGCTTCGCTGCCTCCCCCGTCTCCACCAGCTCCTCCCAGAACTGGTGGTAGAGGCCCTTGTAGGCGCTAATGTAGACCCTCGTCTTTGGGCCAAAGGCTCTGAGAGGAGGCCTCATGATGGGGCCCTCCACCACCTCTGGTCCCACCATCACCACCTCCAGGCCCTGGTGGCTAGGGAACATGCGGTTCAGCTCGTCATAGTCCGTCAGCCGGGCTCCCATAGTCTCGCTGTGCGAGGCCCCTGCCAGATGGATGGTGAGGGGTCTGGCATACGGGTCCAAGCCAAAGTGCTGCAGGGCCATACCAACAGTGAGGACACGGGAGAGGAACTCGCTCTGAATGCGCCACACGGACTCTTGCAGGTCGGAGTCCTCCGGGCGTGGCCTGCTGGCATTCTTCCACAGGTCTGCCATGTTTTTCCCCGATATGACGGCATGCAGGCGCGGTGTGAGGTCGCCCTGCATGGGAAGCCAATCGTCCCAACTCTTGACCTCGGCGGCGGGCTTGGACCAGTCCTGTGTGGGGAAGGGGAGGTCTCCTGTGTGGAGAAATGAGAGGAGATGATTTAAAACCTTGTGAAGCATTTTGATATCAGCAGGTTACCAGCACATTAACTAAACACTATACATTGTTACCAGAGGCCAGACCAAGTCATTGTTTTTTAAGTTACAAGTAAGTCTCAATTCTTGGTAGTCAAGTCCCAAGTCAAGACCCAAGTCCTAAACTTTTGAGTTTTAAGTCCTAAACAAGTCATTATGCACTCTTAATTAAATTTAACGCCGTTTCAAAGTTTTAACAACTCAGTAATAGGTTGGTCTTAGAGAGGTTAAGTCAAATATGGCGTTCTTTTATCCATGCCGATATATTGGCAAGGCATGACGAGATCCAAGCCAAGACTGTGTGGTCTTCTGGCAGGAACGACAGGAAGAGCTGGGTATCAACAGCACAGCAATAGTATGAGAAATCAGGGGAGCGGAATATGGCACCAAGTGAGGTGGTGTACTACTGAGAAGAGAAGGGGACCGAGCACTGACCCTTGAGGAACCCATGTGGATAAACTGTGCTGTTTGGACACTTCTACCCTCCAAAGTACTGTAAAATATCTCCCTAAAAGGTAGGACATGAACCAACAAAGGGCAGTTCTGGAAACACCAAGCTTAGTGAGTGTGGAGAGGAGGATTCGGTGGTTAATCACGTCAAAGGCACCTGACAGATCTAGCAGCAATAGAGCTGAGGACTGACCAGCAGCTCCAGCTGAATATTGCGATTCCATTAGTGACAGGAGGGCAGTCTCGGTAGAGTGCCCCCACTTAAAGCCAGACTGATTCGGCTCATACAGGTTATTCTCAGAAAGGAAATCAGAGCATTTTTTATAGGAAGGGCAGGAGTGAAACTGGTCTGTAGTTTTCAACCTGGGCTGGGTTGAGTGTAGGTTTTTTGAGCAGCGGGGTGACCCAAGCTTGCTTAAATGTGGTGTCGAACACACCCGTTGTAAGTGAGGCGATGATGATGTGTGTGACTGTGGGGTTAAGTGTGGGGGAAATGGTCTGTAGAAGGTTGGATGGTAGCGGGTCCAGTGGACAGGTAGTGGGTCGAGAGTCCAGCCAAAGTTTGGAGACTTCCTCCTTGGTCAGAGGGGAGAATGAGGAGAGTGCGGCCCTGTTAGCTGGCAGTTGCAGACTGAGATGGCCAGGGTCAGAAAACTGGTTACTGATAGAAGAGACCTTATCAGTAAAAGGGGGGAGGGTGGAGGGTGGAGGAGGAGGTGGATTGTGGAGTGAGTTAAAAGCAGAGAACATTTTCCAAGCATCTGTGGGACCACAGATCTTTTTCTGAAAGTAAGTGGTCTTAGCAGTTGTTAAATTGGAGGAGAATGATGCTAGGAGTCTCTGATAATCACTGAGGTCAGTGGGCTCTCTGGATTTACGCCATTTTCTCTCTGCCACTCTGAGTTTCACCCTTAGCTCTCTGATGACTTCAGTGAGCCATGGACTGGGGGGGGTTTGTGAACAAGTTTGGATGTTTGAGGGCATAGATGGTTAAGAGAGGAGACAAGTGAAGAACAGAGTGTGTCTGTAGCCTTATTGACAGGGAGTGAGGAGAAGTCATTATGAAAAGGCATAGTAGCCAAGACCCCATTGGGAAGGAGACCAGTTGCAGAGGAACATGAGGATATTCCGGTAAGGTGATCGTGAGTTGAATGAAGAAGTGGTCAGACAGATGTAGGGGGGTGACAATCAGATTTGCTCTGGAACAGATCCGACTCAAAATCAGATCATGAGTATTGCCCACTTTGTGTATAGGAGGGGTGGAGACCTGTTTGAGATCAAATGAGGATAGAAGTGACAAGAAGTCA
>NC_079227.1:10191254-10303754 GCF_029633865.1 Lampris incognitus
AGAGAGAGAGAGAGGGACAGAGAGAGAGAGGGACAGAGAGAGAGAGAGAGGGACAGAGAGAGAGAGAGAGGGACAGAGAGAGAGAGAGAGAGAGGGACAGAGAGAGAGAGGGACAGAGAGAGAGAGAGAGAGAGGGAAAGAGAGAGAGAGAGGGAGGTTACAATTGAATGGCCTACATCAATACTTGTCTAAACAGTGGATTTCACTTAGTTTCCTCTCACTTGGATGTGAACGTTGCATCGTCAGTCAGATATTCAATACTTGAAATGAAAATGACACCTGCTCTTGTAAAACACGTAAAACACATAGCTAGTGATGCAAACTTGGTGTTGATGTGTATTTGTTTTAACAGCATTTCATCTGGTTGTACTTGGACAAGGATGGTAGCTGGGCCTAACTTAATGCTCTGGCTGACAAACATTTTACACAAAACAGATTAAGTTTGGTGTCGTTGCCCAGACTCTGTCACGCAGAACTTCAGCTGGCTTTCCAGTCCTCCCAATCTCACATTTTGGGAACGATCTCGTAATGCGTTGAGTTTGGACAACGCCAACGTACGCAGTCATAAACATTTCAGTTTTTGTGTGGATTTAAGTGCAGCGATAGGAAGATGCGCGGAGCATTTTGCCGGAGGAGGCCCGGCTATATTTGCCCTTGGCGGTTCTCGGCGTCATTTGAGCCGGCGGCGCCCTCGGCATCTAGTCACTCTGACACAACAAGCTGGGCTTTAATGTGAGAAGGCCGCTGTAACAACAGCGATCCGGTGGGTCCAATGCTCCTTTTACTGTTGTTGTTCCCTTTGAAACAGGCTTGCAGGTCACAGGGCAGGCCGGTTCATGGTCTGTGATGTCACAAATTCAATTTTAACTCGTTGAAACGCTGATCGGTCGCTATCAGATCAACAATTGGCGTTTTAACTCGTTGAAATTCCAGCTTTCATAGAAATGAATGGGAGAAAAGCTGTAAGCCTCGTGATTTAACTTTGACTTTCAATACCAAGACAAGGATTTATGATATCAACAACTGGCACAGGAACTAGTTAAAGCTGAATTATAACTGGCTGGAATTCAGTTTCTGGTACCAAGAAGGGGTAATTTAACTAATGAAAATTGAATTTGTAACCTTATAAAAAAGAGACAAAGCTGAAATGGTTTGCCATGCCTTCAGCTGTTCAGGCGTTAATGTGTCTGTAAGTCTGTCAGCAGCTGAGAATTCTTCATAGCCACTAAATATTTTTGTTGTTATCACAACAGAAATGTTCTGGACTGGACTGACAGAACACGTCCAACACTTTTAAAATCATGCAGAAATATCTTATCAGGTTTCGAGATTATCGACCATGATAAACTTAACAAATTAAACTTGTTATTCTTCAAACTTGATAGAATATCAGGGCGTCCGGGTGGCGTGGCGGTCTATTCCATTGCCTACCAACACGGGGATCACCGGTTTGAATCCCTGTGTTACCTCCGGCTTGGTCGGGTGTCCCTACAGACACAATTGGCCGTGTCTGCGGGTGGGAAGCTGGGTGTGGGTATGTGTCCTGGTCACTGCACTAGCGCCTCCTCTGGTTGGTCGGGGCACTTGTTCAGGGGGGAGGGGGAACTGGGGGGAATAGCATGGGAAACTCCCCACTGTCAGGTGAAAAGAAGCGGCTGACGACTCCACATGTATCAGAGAAGGCATGTGGTAGTCTGCAGCCCTCCCCGGATCGGCAGAGGGGGTGGAGCAGCAACCAGGATGGGTCGGAAGAGTGGGGTAATTGGCCAAGTACAATTGGGAGAAAAGGGAGGGGGCCCTGACAGATTATCTTAAAATCTGCACAATTTCACTTGTTTCCAGATTTCTGGTCTTTCAAGGAAACAATCTTTATTTTGTTTCCAGAAATCTCAGTTGAAATATCTTCAACTGGCAGATTATGCTTGTTTTGGGGATATTCGTATTTGAATGTGCCAAATTTTGTCTCAATTGTGACATGGTCTTTTTTTGCTGTGTAATTATTGTATTTGTATTTGAATGGGTCACGTTGTGTCATAGGTGCGATGCTGAAAAACTGTTTGCCCCTCTGGGACAAAATGAAGCTGAATGTTAAAACTTACTTGATGCAGCGTTTGAGCGTCTCTCCGTCGGGGAGGTTCTCGGCCAGTTTGTTGCAGGCGGTGCAGAACTTGAAGGTCTCCTCCATCCGCTGGAACATTTCCTTGTAGTTGCGAAAGGAGATGCCTTTAGTCTTTCCCTCCATGGCCACCCTGTTTGGAATCAGAATGGCTTTATTTGATCAGTGCAGAGGTTTGGTTTGTTTGGCACTGGCACAGATAACAACACATCTGGACAGAAAAGAAGCAGGACGTCGGGTTGACAATAGGTTGTGTGGGTCATGTTCTCCTAACCAGACCATCTTCAGGTTCCCTACACATCCTGGAAACCTGGAAATTTATAGACTTGTTTTCTAGTCATGGAAAACATCTGAAAATGATAGAATTGATCAAAAGTCCTGAAAAATATCACCAAGGCCCTGGATATTTGTGAAGTTAGGTTATAAAACTGTATTTCTATCTGCTGAGATGTGTCAGTGTGTGAAGTTTGGGTGGTTTGTACGGTGAGCAGCTAAAAGTCACAGCCCATTTAGAGACTGTTGAGACTTCACTGATAGTTAATACTGAATAATATGACCTATCAGCAACGCCTGCATGGACAATGTCCTTGAAACATCCTGGAAAGTGATTTCCTAAGAAGTGTGGGAACCCTGATCCTTCCTTTGCTTCGCACATCCAAACGCTGCTCCTGCGGCCCTCCTCAAATGTTATTCTGCTTCTCTTGCTATCTTTCAAAATGTCACAGGATTTATCGTCTTTCCTTTGTGGCTCTGACCCTTGACCTCCTCACATCCCGTTTCATGTAAATTTACTGCTGCACTCACTGTGATTTGCACTGGATAGAAATGTCTAAATGAACGATGCTATGAATGAGCTAAAGGTGTATGTGTGTGTGTGTGTATATATATATATATATATATATATATATATATAAACCTTGTTAAAAGAAAAACTCAATGGTAGGGAAAGTGCTCAACAAATAAGGAGCAAAATAATCCAGTGAGTCAATTAAATTCTTTATGAGACAGTACAAGTCTGCTTCATGCCATAATTCAGCATAATAATAATCATGCTGATGGTTGCTTATGGCATGAAACAGGCTGGTACAGTCTCATAAAGGATTTACTTGACTCACTGGACTATATACACTCACTGGCCACTTTATTAGGTACACCTTGCTAGTACTGGGTTGGACCCCCTTTTGCCTTCAGAACAGCCTTAATCCTTCGTGGCACAGATTCAACAAGGTACTGGAAACATTCCTCAGAGTTTGGTCCATATTGACATGATAGCATCACGCAGTTGCTGCAGATTTGTCGGCTGCACATCCATGATGCGAATCTCCCGGTCCACCACATCCCAAAGGTGCTCTATTGGATTGAGATCTGGTGACTGTGGAGGCCATTTGAGTACAGTGAACTAATTGTCATGTTCAAGAAACCAGTCTGAGATGATTCGAGCTTTATGACATGGCGCGTTATCCTGCTGGAAGTAGCCATCAGAAGATGGGAACACTGTGGTCATAAAGGGATGGACATGGTCAGCAACAATACTCAGGTAGGCTGTGGCGTTGACACGATGCTCAATTGATACTAAGGGGCCCAAAGTGTGCCAAGAAAATATCCCCCACACCATTACACCACCACCACCAGCCTGAACCGTTGATACAAGGCAGGATGGATCCATGCTTTCAGTGTTGTTGACGCCAAATTCTGACCCTACCATCCGAATGTCGCAGCAGAAATCGAGACTCATCAACCAGGCAACGTTTTTCCAATCTTCTATTGTCCAATTTTGGTGAGCCTGTGCGAATTGTAGCCTCAGTTTCCTGTTCTTAGCTGACAGGAGTGGCACCCGGTGTGGTCTTCTGCTGCTGTAGCCCATCTGCCTCAGGGTTCGACGTGTTGTGCGTTCAGAGATGCTCTTCTGCATACCTCGGTTGTAATGAGTGGTTATTTGAGTTACTGTTGCCTTTCTGTCAGCTCGAACCAGTCTGGCCATTCTCCTCTGACCTCTGGCATCAACAAGGCATTTTCGCCCACAGAACTGCCGCTCACTGGATATTTTCTCTTTTTCGGACCATTCTCTGTAAACCCTAGAGATGGTTGTGCGTGAAAATCCCAGTAGATCAGCAGTTTCTGAAATACTCAGACCAGCCCGTCTGGCACCAACAACCATGTCACGTTCAAAGTCACTTAATCACCTTTCTTCCCCATTCTGATGCTCGGTTTGAACTGCAGCAGATCGTCTTGACCATGTCTACGTGCCTAAATGCATTGAGTTGCTGCCATGTGATTGGCTGATTAGAAATTTGCATTAACAAGCAGTTGGACAGGTGTGCCTAATAAAGTGGCCGGTGAGTGTATATATATAAATATATATATATTTTTTTTTATTCCAAAGCGGAATAAAAAAAGTTTTAATACATTGCAGTACAGGCTGTTCGTGCGCCGCACACTCATCAGCTGCCAATGCGATTCAACAAAGAAAACACACTATATATATATATATATATGTGTGTGTGTGTGTGTGTGTGTGTGTGTGTGTGTATGGGAGTAAACAGATATAGAAAAACAACAGGAACATGAAGGACGAAGTCTTACTGGTTGCAAAATTCCCATAAATCAAGTTGAGCTACATGGTTAAATGAGAGTCAAACACTGAATTGGATAGAATTGAAATATATACAGTGATACATGCAAAAGAAAAACGGTCATAATCAGCACGATAATAATCTGGGTCTAAACCAGTGATGTGCAGTCAGGGGAGGCAGGGTAGGCAGTGCTTCACCCAGGCTGATAAAAAAAAAAAAAAAAGAAATATCATGATAGTTACCCCAAAATATTTATTTATTTATTTATTTACTTTAACTTTAATTTGTTAAGATTGTTGTAAAAAATAATAATAAAAAATCATGTAAAACTTGTTGTTTTATCAACAAAAGGCATGCCCTATTCAGGATGGCTTGCTCCCAAAGCTAGCATTCGTGAATGCAGGCTGCTGAGGCAGAGTCTGCTTGTGCCTCTCTCTGGCATGTGGGTAAGTACTTACTGCCTCCCCAGCCATGCACCTCACTGCACGTTACTGGTCTAAACATAGGCATGTCCTCTTTTCTGGAACTGAGAGATGTTCTCCCATCAATATCTGACCTTGGTCTAACCCTGACACCTTTTCTAGTAAGTCAAATCAATTTTATTTGTATAGCCCAATATCACAGATTACAAATTTGCCTGAAGGGTCTGACAGGCTAAAGGAGATGATGGCCCAGGGACATCATGTCAGATGTCAGTGTGAGAAGGTCTTCTGGTTGCACAAATCAGAAAAAAAAAACAAAAACCTTAACACAGAAACATGACTCAACCTGAGTTCACAACAAAGTAGGGTGACCAGATGAGAATGGGTGAAATTCGGCACAAGAACTACAACAACACACATATTCAAACTAACACATATATCCAAACTAAAAAAAAAAAAAAAATCACTGTTCAAGGGAACAAACGCCAGCCAGGATGACTGTCATAACCGGCGGTCTGCATGGACTAGCAGTTAGCCTAGCCTGCCCCGCATCCGTGTCAGACCGTTGATGAGCAAAGTCGCGGAGTAACCAAAAGCAGTAACTGCAGTTTTGTGGAGTAACCAAAAGCAGTACTGCAGTTTTGCTAGGCTACAAGGTCCTGAAAGCACAATGACTCGCTGAGGAATGTGTCAATTACAGTGCACCTGCAGTCGCCTCTTCCCCCAGCTCCCATGAGCCAGTGGTAGCCGGGCCTACTGACACCAATTTCGATTGTCTTCGAGGAAAAAATAAATGCTCGCCATATATTCTGAACGGTAAACTTTATTTGCGCTCTAGTCATTGTTTAAGTTGTTAAATGACATGTGCTTGTGCACATTTCATATGTGTGTTTGACGCACATGAGAAAGTAGTTTATAGGAGATATTTCGACTGCTATTATTTAGTTTGAGGAGCTTAAATTGGATTATTTGGAAAATAACTGTTATGACTCTGCTGTAAAGAATTTGGAACCAGGTTACTGCAGTTACAGTGCATCCGGAAAGTATTCACACCCCTTCACTTTCCCCACATTTTGTTATGTTACAGCCTTATTCCAAAATGGATTAAATTCCTTTTTTTTTCTCATCAATCTACACACACAATACCCCATAATGACAAAGCGACATAACGACAAAGGAATTTAATCCATTTTGGAATAAGGCTGTAACACAACAAAATGTGAGGAAAGTGAAGGGGTGTGAACACTTTCCGGATGCACTGTATTATGCAGACCCGTTTGGTGTTATTTGTAAATGGATCTGAAAAATGCCCACATATTGCATCGTGCATATTTCTGACACTATGAGCACACTAGCATTGCACTAGATATTTGTATTATGTGTATGACACATTGATGTTTGTGTGTTGTTGCCGGTTTTTGCTTTATGTGTATGGCATATTGGCCTTTCTGCGTTGTCGCTGGTATGGTACGTTGCAAATAGAGGGGTGGCTAATTGTTTTTTGCCTAGAGCAGCAGAAGTGCACACGCTGTCATCAATCAGTATTAACTATGCAATTGCTGGGCAGATTTCTTGTGATGATGCAATTGATGACTTTGCATCAAGGAAGGCAAGAAAGTCAGGGTTTAGATGGCAGTTGTGCCCTGTGATGGCCTGGCGGCCTGTCCAGGGTGTCTCCTCGCCTGCCGCCCAATGACTGCTGGGATAGGCTGCAGCATCCCCGCAACCCTGAGAGCAGGTTTGGATAACGGATGGACGGAGATGGCAGTTGTGCAATTTAGTTTGTGTGTTTCTTGTTTGAAGTGCAATATTTATATTTGTGTTATTTTATTTATGTATTTGTGTGAAACAGGATTTGTGCATTTTAATTTTTTTTTATTTAGAAATAAGGAACTAGTGTAATAATGTGATTCTTTATCAAATGTATTTATATACTACAATTTGTTTCTATTTGTCTTTGTTACTTTTTGATATCTATGAGTTATATTTTATATTTATTACATTTATAAAGGTTTTATTCAAAATGTCTGTGCAGAATGGTGCTTTTCTTTCCTTTTTTTACTTGGCGAAGGGGGAGTAGACACAATTTTTGTTGGGGGGGGGGGGGGTTGCCCAGGACGCCATACAAGCTAGAACCGCCACTGCTTGCTTGTAGTATACATAAATTGGAGTAATATTCAAGAAGACACAATAAAATTCACTTAGCCTATCATGCTGGAAAACTGGATTGCAGCGGGCCTCTGGAATATTTGGCAGAAGAGGTTATTAGGCTATAACAAATCAAAACTTGGGTTTAGTCTAATTTTCAGGACAAAATTCAGGATTCGGGACAGCTGGTTGTAATTTGGGACTATCCCGGACTTTTCGGGACATCTGGTCACCCTACAACAAAGTTACATTTACATCGACTACTATCAGTAAAGCCCTTTTGTCCTACCTGTATTCGCCGTAGTCCTTCATTTTGAGCTTGTTGAGGATAACCTTGGAGAGCCCGGGTACGTTGGAGTCCAGACAGTAGAACCCAGCCTGGTCAGAGAAGACGCTGTTGGGCCCCGGAGCAAAGGACTGTGGGAGCGCTGGGATCTGTCCTGCCATGTTGCTCCTTTACAGCTTTTCACTCTTATAATCCAAAAGAGAGAAGAAAACAGAGGGAAATATATGATATGCTCCACTTCCTGTTCTGATTGATAATTCACTTGAGACATAACATTAGAATATTTTCTCCATATATACCTGAATATCTTGTTGATTTAAAAAAAAAATCAAGCCTTTTAAAGGTGCAGTCCACAAATGATGTGCACGGCGGCAGTCAAGCCCCACCTCTTTCATTTTGGTCAGACACTGTAAATGTTCTTTATTACTTGCAAATGAGAAAAACAAATGATACTGTATCTCTATCAATGCCTTTCAAGGCTTTCAGTTGTCTCTTTTTCTTCGACAAATACACAATGTTGACCCGACGGTGAGATATGTCATGTTCCTTGTCAGTAGAGCACATGTGTTGTTGCAGTACTCCACACAGCCGAGGTGATGCGTGCCATTACGGATTGCACCCTTAAAAACACTGTATTAACATGGTTAAAATGGTCATCATACACTTAACAAAATAAAAATAGACAAGCTCATTATCTTATTCCAAACAAGATCCTCTAGTCTGAGCTAACTAGTGTTGTACAGTTCTTGTGTTGAAGGAGATGTTTTTTCTTTCTATTTTTCACACCTCGACTTGTTTTGACGGCTGAGGTCTGCGGTCCCCCTCAGAATAGTCATGTGACGTTGTGACAGTCAGCTGATTTTACAGAGGTTCAGCCTTCTGGCCAAAAGTCTCAAAAATGCTATGACAACCATGACCCTGACTCCTATTTTCCAATACTTATTTTTCAATACTTAATTTGCGATATCACAGTTAAAGTTTTCTTACCCCGCTTGCAGATAGCATTGCTTGTTTTAATAAAATGTGTGTTCTTCTGACAAAAACCTTAATTTAACAATGTAGCATTCACTGCTATTAAAGATCATACTTACAGAAATTACAACCGGATGTTGTCTTTATTCTCGGCTATTGTCGGCCACAGCCGCACTGTACAGACTGCCATTATCTCAACAACTCATAGATCGTCTCCTTCTCAAACGAAAAATAACAAAACCAATAAGTAACCAGCAGGCCAGGCTCCCCCCCCCCCCCCCGCTCTGCCAACCACAGGCACGCACACTGAGCAACATAATATGCATTCCCATGACTGGCAGAGAGCAGGGGGATGATAGAATGACTCCGCTAATTAGAACTCCCACCAGCACAGGATTGCTACACTACCCCCCCCCACTATAAAGTTCCTCGAGAATCTCTTCTCGAGATTCCCTGATAACTAAATACATCATTTACTTGAACTAGGAAGACCCGGGTAGACTACCGTCACTTCTCGTGAGACTAGGGCACATTCTTGCCCTCTCCAGGAACCTCAGGTCTCACTTCTATTTCCAATCCCAAGAGGAGTAAAAAAAAAATGTCTCTGAAGCAACTTGGAGGCCTCCTCTGCCTTCGTGGACGTGCCGCCTGGGGAGCTGGAGCCAAGAGAACAGGCGGGACTCAAGAGAACATGGGGGACTCAAGAGAACAGGGGGCACTCAATAGAACAGGGGGGGGCTCACTTTCTCTGTCCCGCTCCGATGGCTGAGTCCGAGAAAGAGGAGGTGGGTGACTCAGTGACTGACAGGCTCCTACTGCCCTGTGATTCCAGGGACCAGGACAGGGGTGCCGGGGAGGGGAAAATGAGAAGGCTGAGGACGCAGTCTCTGAAGCCCCTGCATTGCCACAGTGAAGATGAGCAGGCCATGAGGGGGATGGGGGTTATCGTGCTTTGAGTGGCTGTTGCAGCTAGAAAAGCGCTATATAAAATGCAACTTGATTGATTGATTGACCTCTGATGTCTGTGGGGAAGAGCCCCCTCTGTAAGAGGCCAGTCTGTCTCTAGAGAGCACCACTTTACTCCCCTTGGACGGCACCTGCACCCTGTAAACGACCTCCCCCAACATCTCTAGTACTCCGCAAGGGCTCGCCCACTGGCTGTCGAGCTTAGGGCACTAGCCTTTTTTCTGCTGAGGGCTGTAGACCCAGACCAGCTCTCCAGCCAGAAAGTGCCTCTCTTGTGTCCTCCCATCATAGTTCTGTTTTTGCCTCAACCCGGCTCTCTGTTGCTGCTCCTGGGTAAAAATGTGGGCTGACTCAAGGCAGTCCTGCAGCCTCTTGGCATACTCAGGACCTAGGGAAGGGTCTGGGGAATCCCGTGACAACCAAAAGCCAACTCTGCTGGGGTGTGGAGCTCTCTCCCCAGCATCAGAAGGGCAGGTGTGCAGGATGTGGTCTCTTGAACAGCAGACCATGAACATCAAGCATAGATGGTCATCTCAGTCCTACTGGTGTGTGAAGAGAGGATGGCCAGCTGCTGGCCCAAGGTGCAACGGAATCTTTCCACCAAACGGTCACTCTGGGGCCACAAGGGGGTGGTGTGGGTCTTGTGTATAGCCAGACACTCGTACTTGGAGGTAAAAACCTAGGACTCAAAATTCCGCCCCTGGTTACTGTGTATGGTCTCCGGCACTTCAAAACGGCTGAATATGCCCTTGAGGGCATCTATGAGTCTCTACCTCCTTGTCTGGGAGGGCAAACGACTCTGGCCATTTTGTGAAATGGTCTGTGGCGCAAAGGACATAGCGGTTACCCTTGTCTGAGCAACCCTGTGTCCACTAGAGCGGATCAGGACATCCCCTCCACTGTGACATGGACATAACAAGAGTCCCCAATACAGGTATGCCCCACCATGATGACAGGCTCCAGACATGTGCTATCATCTGCTTCTTGGGGGAGTGGAACCTGGTTCCTAAGGCTGTGCTTTTGGGCCCCACCTGTCAATGGTGCGGCTTGAGAAAACAGGGTTGGAGCTGGGGTTGGGGCCGGGGTCTGCATATCCCCCTCTATGCAGGCCCCTAGCCATTTCCCTGAGTCCTTGGGGACTTGAGTCACTCCCTGACCAAATGCCCTGGCTGATCACACCCCCAGCAGATCCTGGGGCCCGGATATGGCCTGCGTGCTACCTGTATCAATACAGCCCTTATCAGTTCAGTCACTTCAGCCACCCATGCCGGCTTCTCTCCCTCCAAGGAGCACTCTACTGTAGCCCTCACAGCAAGTGGGCTCTCAGTTGTGACAGTTCCCAGCAGCCACACCCCCACATACTCTATCTCTCCACAGCCATCTCCAAGGCTGCCTGCAAAGTCTGTGGATGCTGCAGCTGTACCTGGACACGTAAGTCAGTGGGGAAGAAGGCTCTGATGAATTGGTCCCGCGCCAGCTCGCTCTGTACCTCCAGGGGCTTATATGCATATATCCACTGCGTCAGGCTCTCTGTATCGTTGGCTAACACCTGTAGTGGCTCCCCAGATTTTCAGCATTAATCATAGGTCATTATGCAGGAGCTCAGGCTGTAAACACTGTCCAAACCACCTCTGCAGGGCCCCCACTAAAGCCCCATAACTACATCTACTCTCTGGGCTAAGCAGCAGCAGACCGGACAGACCATGTCCGTGAGGCACAAAACCAGCTGTAGTGCTTTAGTCTCCATCGACCACCCCTCTGCCTGGCTAAAAGTCCAAATTGGGCATGCCTCCCAGTCTGACCTACCGTAGTACTTGGGCGTTTTCACCGCTGTGACAGCGACTGGGTGTAGGGCGCCGCCATGTTTGTTTACACTCCGAGCCTCGACCTGTGTCCCACATCCGGTGGAAGAAGAAACGGCGCGAAACGGCGCGAAACGCCGACGAAGGGAGTCATACCCGCAGCGGCAGCCATGGTCACAGCAGGATCCCTCGGGCGATTCCTCGCCTCACGTGAAGCGCTCCTAAGCTCCCTGGCCATAACCTCCGACCCCCCGCATGCTCCTTCCTCCTCTCTTATCTCTCCTTTACTCCTTCTTCACTCTCGTTCCGCCGCAGCAATCCATGACAAGCAGCTAGCTAACCAGCCAACTCACTTGACACTAAATGCTAGGCTAGCTCCCGACAGGAACGTTGTCCCTGGACACATGATCCCACTCCTGACACCAGTTGTAAGCGTTAAATATCTTACACAGAACTTACAGCCGAGCGTTGTCTTTATTCTCGGCTGCTGTTGGCCACAGCCACGCCGTACAGACCGCCATTATCTCAACAACTCGCCCATCCCTGACGCGAAAAACAACAAAACAAATAAGCGGGCCAGCCAGCCCCGCCCCCCCATCTGCTCCACCAACCACAGGCGCGCACACTGACCGACGTAACATGTACTGCTGTGATTGGCAGAGAGCCGGGGGACTATAGACTGAGCCCGCTAATCAGCACCACCAACAGTACAGGGTCGCTATTCTTTCTTTTTCTTTTTCTTTTTTAGAATGAATATCTTGAAACAAGTCCTATTATGTCCAAAGGAGTTGAATCGAGTGCAACTGGACTTGGTATATATCCGTGAAGACGTTTCGCCTCTCATCCAAGAGGCTTCATCAGTTCGTGCCTTTCTGGCTAGACCAAGTACACTAGTCTGACTGGCTGGTGATGAGACTCAGTATCAAGGCGACATCACTAACCGCTCGGCGAAAGGGTCAGACCCGTTAACTAGGGACTAACATGTCTTATTAGCAGTTTACAATTCAATTCCTTTGGATAACCATGACCTGGATGAATGAGAACATTCACAGACAGTCCTATTATGGAAAAAAGCACTTTCCTTAAACAAGCTTTAATATCTGCCAGTGGGGGTAAGAATATTTTATAGCTGTAAACTACTAATAAGACACGTTAGTCCCGGTTAGTGACGTCGCCTTGTGGTGCAGCACACTCCGTATCGAATCCCGCACCGGGCAAGAAAATAACCGGTTACATAGCGATAATCATTACGAGACTTAGGATAAAATCTCGTGATAAGCTTGTCGTTTTTTGCAGTGTGCCGACCGCCTGACGTATTTGCTTTGAGGGAAACGAGGGGTGGGGAAGAAAAGATGGATAGGATCCAGTTCTGGATTTAGCTCAGTGACACACCTTGTTTGTTTGGGGTTTTTTTTTTTTTTGGTATCTTGTAATAAAATAAACGCCCGCGGAATGGACTCAACACATAAGCTAACGGCACTTGATATCCGCGGTGGGGATAAACCGCGGAGCCGGTGGTTAAAAATAAGGTCTCAGGAGTCTAGCCCTCGTAATATTTGCCATTTCTTCGGGTCTGGCTCGCGGGTCAACTGACGTAATCCTCGCTCTCCGCGATGCCTTAAGCTCCCGCCGCGTGTCACCTCGCGGGCAGGCTCGGGCACATCACCCGGACCAGCTCTATTCGTAGGCAAATCGTTCGCGAAAACCATCATCAAAATCAGCAGGTAAATAAACTATATACATGAGTTACGATATTGTGTCCTCCGGACAAAAACGGTGCATGTTAAAATAACGTATCGTGATTTCGACGGTCCATAGCAATTGTTAAATCATTTTAACAACTTCGACTTTAAAACCGTTTCTTAAAATGACCAAAGGCATTGAATGAGACCCCGAGAGCAGGACAAGAGGTTTGGATGATGGATGGATGGATGGACTGATAAATACCCTGTATCTAAATGAACTCATGTGTGATTTTATATCTATCCATCCATTATCAGTTTAACAAATAAATATATTTGAACAAGTTGAGGTTCTTAAACCGCAAAGTGAAAAGCTCCGCCGCAGAGGATGTTCGCTCCAAGTTTTACCCCCAAAACAAGTGTTTCTCCGCCACTTTCGAGGAGTCGCAGCGGTTTCACGGGGGGTCGCAGCGGAGCGCCTCGTCTCGCGGATCTTGTCCGGGAGACAAACTGAAAGGCCCGGATCCAATTAGCTCCTTCCTGTCTGCAGGCAGGGCGACGGAGGGGCCGGGACAGGGCTGCAAACCGTCTCCCCTCCAGAGGCGGACTTTTAATTTTCGCATGTCTGTCCACGGGGGTCGGTAGCGTGTTTTACATGCATGACAAAACCCCCCCACTTTTTTCTTAAGGGTTTGCTTTCCCCTCTCTGCTCAATCTAAGCCCATAACACTGCACAGCCGCCTGCATATTTAATAATAATAAAAAACCCACCTTAGAGCAAGCAGAGGAATCTGATCTCTCTCTCGCTCTCTCTCTTTCACACACGCGCGCGCGCGCGCGCAGATATTCCACAGATGCCTCACGACCTCCTACCTTAATTAGGGTCCGGGACAGAAGACCGCTTTGTGAATAGAAGAAATCTGTCACTGCTCTGAAGCCGCTCTCGCTCTGAGGGAAAGACTGGGATGACGTGATTGACAGGTCGAGAGGTCCGTCTGAGTGACGACACCACCCATCGAAAAAAAAAACAAAAACACCCGGGTGGGTCAGTGAAACCTATCCGCCCCAATCAAGCAGGTGTGTGTGTGTGTGTGTGCGCGCGCGGGCGCGTGTAAATAGGAGGTGGGGGTGCAGCGTTGGTGTCCTTGCTATGGAGGCCTCCTGACATTTGACACTGATGGGGAGACTGCTTGATATTGTTGGTTGGAGGAAGGGTATGAGAGGGAAGGCATGGAGGAGGTGGGGGCAAGGAGGAGGTGTATACAGAGGGGAAATCTGAGGAGGAAAACAATATGCCAGGAGGGGACGAGCAGGCAAGCTCGTGAGTGTGAGGACCCTTGAGCGCGCGCGCGCACACACACACACATACACACACACACACACACACACACACACACACACACACACACACACACACACACACACACACACACACCCCATCCCCTTAGGCCCTGACCCAAACACCTTATTTAGGCTTGGATAAGAGGGCAGACAGGATAAGAGGGCAGACACCTCTTCAGCTCTGCAACCTGCGGAGAGAAAAGAGACCAAGTAGGAATAACATAACGGGGACGTCACGAGGATTAGGTTAGACAAACGCTGACTGTAAGGCCAGTTAACGTTATAACGTCGATCTCCACGGTGTAATGAATGCCCGCTTTCTGTAACAGAAGTCTCGAACGGTTAACGCGGTAACTTCCGCTGGGTGACGTAACCGTTTATTAAATTAAACGAGAATTGTGAATAATTCTTCAACCGCTCAATGTAATAAGGTACCAATTTACTGTCTGTCTGATTTCACGTCTAATTACCGCCACGTATCTGTGGTGGCGAGGGGCCCGATGGTTTAAGCCTCCAAAGCTTTGACTCTGGTCCACTGACCTTTGACCCAACCCGTGCACCGTTATTGAATGTCTGTCAGTGATCCCAATATAAAAGTTAGTATACCAACTGTTCACAACCATCTTAACATGGCGTCTTCCTTTTGCATGCCAGTATTTTATCATTTCATTAGTTTTCCTTGTTGAACACTATTAGGCTAATTACGTAATTACATACACAAACAGTAACGATAAAACAATCCACATTTGAGCCCCGTGAGTTCATTTTGTGTTATTTGAACTCATTTTAAAGCGCACCTCTTTGTCTTTAAAGGTCCCATGAGGAGGCGTTCCGACCAGGGCGAAAAGCCGCCATTTTTACGTTTATCGGAAGGAAACAGAACTGCAGGGTGGGGTTTAATGGGGCGAGGGGGGATTGATTTGGCTGAAAGCCAATCACAGCCCAGCATTTTTGGAGGCACGTGGACATCGATCTGCCATTGGCTAGTTTCAGTTTGGCGGTCATTCATTGGCCATTCTGTCAGCGCGCACCCACAAATTAGGGAGAAGGTAACTAAAACATGAACAGGTGACGGTTGCGTTTGTCAGGAAGAGGAAACCATCATCCTTACATAGACGACATGACGACGACTTTCTGTGGGAGTTTCTGGAGCGCTGGAGTATGAAAGAGGTGGAAACGACAACAAAAAAGGGATGAAACCATGAAACCTTTTAAGAGATCCGTTCTCTTCATGGGAAACGGAGAATTCTCTCAACACAAACGATCCGTGTCGCGTTTACAACAACAGGACATGAGTTTAAGTTAAAAAAAAAGCTTTATTTGGTCCATTGGAACCTGAGATTGAAATTTAAAACATACATAAGTTTTTACACATATACTCATATGTCCCTTACCCCCGGTAAAGATCAATAAAATACTTTATATATCACATTCTTGTCAGAGTTCCATGTGGTTGAAGCATTAGCTTTGATTCGATTATTACTTTTTTATTTTAAATTTGACTTTTCATTTTCTTTTTTCTTTACAGGGATAAGAGGGTCGGTTCACTGCTTCTTTTTTGGGGGGAGGCTTAGCCTTTGGAGTCTGTACAATTTACAAGGAGAGAACCGTACAAAATGGAAGAGAGGCGTTGCGTTGGCTTGTCTGAACAGTCAAATCCGTCTGTCCGGGTGCGTCGCCTCCGTGCAACAGCAGGGGGCGCCGCCGCGAGCGAGGAGGCCTCACCAGCCACAACGCGACGTAGGAGAAGAAGATCCACAGGACAAAGGAGCGAGCCAGAGCTACGTCATTTATGACGAGCATCAGGTTGAAAAATGCGATCAGTGTACACGTGGCGCATGTAAACGTCGTGTAAGAGAGCTGCGCGGCTCGACTTGGAGGCGCCTCGACTTTTGTAGGTGTTTTCAGTGCAAGTTCAACCACCGACAAGTCAGTCCCTCTGGGCGAGCAATACGAAGGCCACAGCCGATCACGTCACCCCCCCATTATCGGTTCACTTCCCAAGTTCCAAAATCCCGCATACCCTTTAGTTTGCACACGTGTATGCCAGCTACCGTCTGACAGCAGGATCCGGTTTCGTCTTTTCAAATAAATTAACACACCCTGGCCATACTGACTGCAAACACGCACGCACACAAGGGGGGGGGGGTCAGCACAAGACAGTGTCCCTATAAAACCATGCTGGTACGTTTATCTGCTGTGTTTTATAAAAACCGACATCATGGAGCTTGCAGGTAGCGGTGGTCTCGTTGCTAGACTCTGGGTGGTCGCCAGACACGAGGCGCAGCGTGGCCATTTCACCACGAACGCCGTCCCGAGCTGACGTCAGCGACACGAGAGACTCGAATGGGGACTGGGCTCGATGAGGAGCAGGTAGCCGTTCTCCCACAGACCGTGTCCGGCCGTCACACGGGTGGGGTGGGGTGAAGGATGTGGGATCACCGTAAACCCGGGTGTGATGACAGATGTTGACAACTCAATCTCCCCTTTAACAGAAGACGCACACCAGGGACTCGGCGTCTCAGGTTTCAAGTGTTTTTTTACCTCCCCTCGTAGCAGAAAGACGCGTCGACCTTTGCTAAACAAGTAAACAGTCAGAAATACCCCCCCCCCCGCTCAAGTAATGGTAGATAGTACCTGTTCATGTGTTGTGAGTTTCTGTGACAAAAAGGGCAGGCAGAGAGCCGCGTGAGACCTCGGATCACCGAGCATGCTGGGAAATATGGCACGCGCCACACCGGGGAAGTGGGAGGGAATCACACTCTAGCTTGTTTAGCCACAGCGCGTCTCAGGGGCCCCTCTCTCTCTCTCTGTCTGCCTGCCTGCCTGCCTGTCTGTCTGTCTGTCTGTCTGTCTCCCTCTCTCTGTCTGTCTCCCTCTCTCTCTCTCTCTGTCTGTCTGTCTGTCTCCCTCTCTCTGTCTGTCTGTCTCTCTCTCCCTCTCTCTGTCTGTGGGTCTATCGCCGTCTTGAACACCACTCGTGTGCCGCTGCGGGACGCCGCGGTGTTCTCGGATGTGCTGTTAGCAGGCACTCTGGGGAGCGACGGTCCAGATGCTCACCACGTACCCAAACAAACAAACAAACAAACAAGGGAAGAAAAACCTTCTCTTAAACAAACCTGGCAACTCCTCAGAGAAGCTCCCCTTTTCTGGCAAACCCGACACTCAAAACAACCGCTCCTTCTCTGCTGCTCCCCCCAGGGGGGGGGGGGCCTTGACGTCCAACTCGACAAATCTGTAAAAAACCGACAAGTTGTCCGTCGCCTTGAGCAACAACACTGCCCGCTCCCAAAAGATGCTCGAGTTTCTTTGTTTTTTGACTGCGTACAAAAACACAGACCGAGGAGTCACACGGAGACCAGGCATTGCAACAAGCCCGTCCGTGTGCGTCCGTGTGTGTCGTCTGTATTGTGAGCGGTTTGGCCCCCAAAACCACGAAGCCACCGAGATCCAAGCTAACACGCCCGAAGGCTAAACTGAAAAGTTTGTCAAATGATTGCTGGCCTTTGGCGTATAGGGCCCCCTCGAGAGCAGATGAGGGCCCCCTCGAGAGCAGATGAGGGCCCCCTCGAGAGCAGATGGGTTGAGGGCTGCTGTAAAATTGAGAGGCAGAGATGGAGAGAAAAAAGAAGAAGTGATCCCTTTCTCTCAAGTGATTTGCATCGTGCACATGATTTGCACGAGCCCGTGTGCTATTGGAAATATTCAGGGTGCACTCGTACCCTTCCAGAGACGCACAGACGCTGTTTGTCCAGTTTGTCAGGGTGAGGAATTAGCCGTGTGTGCTGTGCACAGTATCTACGGCTCGACAGGACGACTCCCTCCGACGAAGCCAGGCGGGCAAACACACCAAGTTAACAATCTTATTTACGAACGTCATCCCGCCGCTCCGCTACGCACACACATGGTACACCTGTCACGTATGGACGCGTGGTTTTGGTCCAGACTGCTGTCGAAACTGTATAACTGGAATGGTCCTGAGCTAAAGAGAGAGAGAGAGAGAGAGAGAGAGAGAGAGAGAGAGAGAGAGAGAGAGAGAGAGAGAGAGAGAGAGAGAGAGAGAGAGAGAGAGAGAGAGAGAGAGAGAGAGAGAGAGAGAGAGAGAGAGAGAGAGAGAGACATGCTGAGGAGAGATGGGAGACAGCCGAGGCAGGCAGACAGTACCGTATGGATGATGGCTTGTTCTATAACCTGAAGTGTATATTCAGACATGGATGAAGACGTCGGACATGGGTACAAAACAATTAATTCTGGTTATTGACAAAATGTAAAAAGTACTGAGTTTAAAAAAAACCACGAGTTTTTGATTAAAACTGTTAAGATGGGTTTGGCTCATGAAGTACCAGCATACTGAGGGTTTAACTGCCCTCCCTGTCCGCCTCCTACTTTGTCTTGTCAGACAGTTGACATCTCCAATGAGGTGCCGTTCCTGGGTTGAAGGGTGGGGCTTGACGACACCGCCGGGCGGGGCCGAGTGTCCTAATTGAGGCAGCGGATTGGCTCAGAGGGCTCGGGCCGGCAAAAACGGCTCAGTAGTTAACAGCCGTCCTATGAAATTGAGGACGGGCCGTCAATAACTTCAGGAGACGCGTGGAGGTGATCGTCCCAGCACGTGTCTCTATTCCACACAGTACAGCGCTGTTTCAGTTTTTGACCAGGAAAATGGTCAAAACAAAACAAAAAAATTCCACCAATTCAGCCCCCCCCCCCCCCAAAAACAAAATAATCCAGGATCCTGTCAGGGTGGAACCCTTCTTTGGAGACTGACCCGGTCACATGGTCCGCTCCCTCGCGCCCGCCGTTTAATGGCACATCCGGCTGGCGAGGAACAGGGTGCACTCGGGCAGGATTTGAGATGAAGCCTTTAGCTTTTGGCTACAGAGGAAGAAGAGGACAGCACAGCAGATGTGCCCGGACAACCTCTACATTCAGGTGTTTCCTCGTCCAAACACACACACGTGAACACAGACGCACACGCTAACACACACCTTCGCCCACATTTTAGAGCTTGGCACAGCCTATTCTTCACTCTAGTCTGCCAGCCCAAAACGCTTGTGTGTTAAAGAGAGCGATGTCTGTGTGTGTCTGTTGGAGAGATGGAGGGCGGTGGTCATAGGGGTCTGGGGCGATGCAGGCCGTCAATGTCCGGGGTGAGCTGGGGGCTGTGGGTGGCCTTGGTGGGGGTCCAGTCGCCTAGCGAAGCCTGGGCTGCCTTGCGGTGAGCCAGCCGGTGGGTGATGGAGAAGCCGGCGTTGCCCTCCAGCTGGGATAGCACTACCAACACTTGCCTGCAGGGGGAGCCATAGAGCAGGGGACACCATGTTAGGAAGGTACATTTTCAATTACATTTGAAATACCGCAGTTTGGGGACTATCTGTAGACATTTTGGATAGAAGAAAAAAAAATAAAAGAACACTGGAGTTCATTTAATTTACCTCAAAAAGAAAACCAATTAAGCCCCTGACAAAAGGACACGTCTTCTGGTTTAATGAAAACAAAACCAGGTTAACTGGTTTTCTAAGGTCTCTGTACAGACTGGTTAGCCTGGGACCGCTTTAACTTACAGTTAAGTGAGGTTTGGGAGGTAAGAAAGCTGATTCTTAGTCACCCCTTTGGAGAGGATTTTTTTTTTTATTCCCTCCTACAGTCTATTTTGAGAATGAGATGAGGCGGTGTTGTGCGAGGAGATTTACATTTACATTTTAGTCATTTTGCTGATGCTCTCTTCCAGAAGTGACTTAATGTGGGGGCAACTGATGGAGGGAAAAAGTCAGCTGCAGCTTCTTAAAAATAAATGACCAAGGTCCAGCTCGAGCGCCATTTCTCCACAGTTTACTGGGAACCCCATGTTAGTACCATTTATGAGGATAAACTTGTGGTATCGTGGATGAACACAATCTTTTCCCCCTCACCTCACTTTTCTGTAAAAGTCAAGTTAAGGGCTACTCATTCCCCTCCACTTTCAACCAATTCAGCTGCAAGGCATCATGGTTTTGTAGGAACAAATGATAATATTATTATTATGGTATTTTTTTTTCCATCCATCCGTTATCCAAGCCGCTTATCCGGATTCGGGTTGCGGGGATGCTGGAGCCTATTCCAGCAGTTATTGGGCGGCAGGCGGGGAGACACCCTGGACAGGCTGCCAGGTCATCACAGGGCGCCCACACACACACACACACACACACACACACACACACACACACACACACACCTAGGGACAACTTAGTACTGCCGATTCACCTGACCTACATGTCTTTGGACCATGGGAGGAAACCGGAGCCCCCGGAGGAAACCCACACAGACACGAGGAGAACATGCAAACTCCACACAGAGGACGACCCAGGACCCCAAGGTTGGACTACCCCGGGGCTCGCACCCAGGATCTTCTTGCTGTGAGGCGACCGCGCTAACCACTGCGCTGCCTTGGTATTTTGGAAATTTTTATTATTTCTCTACCACCTTGGGAATTCACTGAAACAAATTAACCAATGAGCTTTCGGTGTTATGCAACAGCAGAACAAGGAATCAGTTCTTATAGGTCACCACCATCACAAGTGACTAACAAGATGGAGGCTGGTGGTCAGGAGTCAAAGCCTTGACGACCATCCTGTGTCCTCATACTGAAAATATGGGACGCTGGAAGACCAGAGATCGGGAAAAGACCTTGGAAAATAAAACAACTGTGTGATTCACGGCTCGCTCTGTGGTGAAGTGTGACGTTTAAGACAGTCTGTCAGTTCTGTACGCCACCTCTGGAGTCATCATGTGTACTTGCCGGCTCTGGTTGGAATCCCACCAGGAACTTTTTTTCTTTGGATTTTTTTCCCCCTCCCAATTGTACTTGGCCAATTACCCCGCCCCGGTCTCTGCTCCTCCCCCTCTGCCAATCTGGGAAGGGCTGCAGACTACCACATGCCTCCTCCCATACACGTGGAGTCACCAGCCGCTTCTTTTCACCCGACGGTGAGGAGTTTTGCCAGGGGGACATAGCACGTGGGAGGATCACACTATTCCCCCCCAGTTCCCCCATCCCCCCCAAACAGGCACCCTGACCGACCAGAGGAGGTGCTAGTGTAGCGACCAGGACACATATCCACATCCGGCTTCTCACCCTCAGACACGGCCAGTTGTGTCTGTATGGACACCAAACCAAACCGGAGGTAACACGGGGATTCGAACCGGCGATCCCCATCTTGGTAGGCAACGGAAGAGACTGCTGCGCTACCTAGATGCCCCACAAAAGTGTCTTTAATGACATCACCCGTACACGGCTTTCTTTGGAAGGCGAGACTGGACCAGAGGACGTTAAACGGCACATTAATATTAGAAATACGGTCCTCACGCCTGCACAGTTTTACTGGAGTGAAGTTATAAGGGGTATAACTCCCACGCTGGCAAGCCTCCCATATGTAGCATGGGAATATTCAGGTTTAGAGATGCTAATTTTAGTGAATCAAAATAATGGCGGTGATAAATACCCTGTAGCATATACAAAATATGTAAATAGCACCATGTGAACACAAAGTATGAGAGAGAGAGAGAGAGGGAGAGAGAGAGAGAGAGAGAGAGAGAGAGAGAGAGAGAGAGAGAGAGAGAAGGAGTCTGTATACGCCCATTTTCAACTGTACATCATATGTGTGTATTACATGTGTGTGACAGAAAGACAGTAAATGTATGTATTTGGGTGTATATGAGTCTATGATGCTTGTTAACACTTGGGGGCAGCACGGTGGCGCAGTGGTTAGTGCGGTCGCTGCACAGCAAGAAGGTCCTGGGTTTGAGCCCCGGGGTAGTCCAACCTTGGGGGTTGTCCTCGGTTGTCCTCTGTGTAGAGTTTGCATGTTCTCCCCGTGTCTGCGTGGGTTTCCTCCGGGTGCTCCGGTTTCCTCCCATAGACATGTAGGTCAGTTGAATAGGCCATACCAAATTGTCCCTAGGTGTGAATGTGTGTGTGGGCCCTATGATGGACTGGCGGCCTGTCAAAGGTGTCTCCCCGCTTGCTGCTCAATGACTGCCGGGACAGGCTCCAGCATCCACGTGCCCTGAGCAGGATAAGCGGTTTGGATAATGGATGGATGTATGGATGGATGGATGAGTCTATGTATGTTTACGTTAGTCTGTGTGTATGTGCAGAGTGAGTGTATGCATGTCCGTGTGTGTGTACCTGTGCAGAGGCGGCACGCTGTCGATGGTTTTGAGGCTGCCACGCGTGGACACCACGTTGAAGCTGTCCGTACAGTCACATGACACGTGGAGGTAGTACTTGGGGTGGCGGTTCTCCACCACCACGATAAGCCCCGCCCAGCCGTGCGTCAGGTAGTAACACGTCATACCTTCCCGGCCCTGCAGGACACACAAACACACACACACACACACACACACACGTTAGAGACACAAGAAAATGTGATATGGCCATAGGACACAGACAGATAGACAGACAGACAGACAGACAGACAGACAGATCAGACTGACAGAAAGAAAGTTAACCAGCCAAACAGAAACTCAGATTTCCGGGACATTTCAAGGACATCTTCCATGACTTTTGCTTGTGTATGCGTGCCAAGCGTTGATGACAGAAGGTAATATTACTCAGTATTAACTGTCAGTGGAAGTCTCTAAATGGACTGTGTGACTTTTAGCTGCTCACTGAACAAACCACCCAAACTTCACACACTGGCGTCACATCCCAGCAGACAGAAATCTGGCAAAAACACACCAGGTAGCTGAAAATTACACAAAGAGTGGATGAAAATGAAATTTTGTAAGTGAACTTTACAAATTTCCATGATATCAATAGTATTTCTAGGACGTTTGATCATCCATCCATCCATTATCCAAACCGCTTATCCTGCTCTCAGGGTTGCGGGGATGCTGGAGCCTATCCCAGCAGTCATTGAGTGGCAGGCGAGGAGACACCCTGGACAGGCCGTCAGGCCATCACAGGGCTGACACACATACATACATACATACAAACATACATACATACACACACACACGCACGCACGCACACACACACCTAGGGACAAATTAGTACGGTCAATTCATCTGACCTACGTGTGTTTGGACTGTGGGAGGAAACCGGAGCACCCGGAGGAAACCCACACAGACACGGGGAGAACATGCAAACTCCACACAGAGGACGACCCGGGATGACCCCTGAGGTTGGACTACCCCGGGGTCGAACCCAGAACTTTCTTGCTGTGAGGCAACCGCGCTAACCACTGCGTCACCGTGCCACTGATATTTGATCAATTTTTTCATTTTCCAGGTGTTTTCCATTACTGGAAAACTAGTCTTTAAAACTTCCAGCTTTTCCGGGACATTTTGGAGCCTGGACAGACAGACAGATTCTCGAACTAGCACTGGACGATATGGAAAATATTAACATAATTATATGGAATTTGACATGATATTAATATATACATTACAATATCTGCTTATATATGCAAAAAACAAAACAAAACATATTTAACAATGCAACTGAGGTTCATCACATTAAACAGTGTGTAAAGTATAATATCAAACCAAAACCAGTTTCAAATGATACTGCTCAAATATTTCACACCTCATTTTGTGGGAATTTCAGCAAATAGATTCTCATTGCCATGAGTGTAGACAGCAAAATTGTGCATCACCATAACCGAAGATATCCGAGTTTCATTCCAATATAACACCATGGAAAGACATAAATGACAATACTGGACTGTCCAGCCTTAACTCAGGGACAGACACACTGCAAAAAGATATTCCGTCAGACTGACAGAGGAAAAGACACAGACAGATTTAAGAGAGCTGCCGTTTAATCATCTACGCTGTACAGATTACCCAGCATGCTCTGCTGTTAACTCTCTCCACACAGCTGTCTTCAAAATGACACAATCTCCCTTATATATTATACATAATATTAATAGTTAATTATTATTATATAATTATATATTCTATATAATTTATATATTATGATACAATTATATATAATTTACATATTTTAATTATATATTGTGATTTTTATATACTATAATTATTATCATATTATTATATATATTATTTATCCAAACCGCTTATGGTTGCGGGGATGCTGGAGCCTATCCCAGCAGTCATTGGGTGGAAGGCGGGGAGACACCCTGAACAGGCTGCCAGTCCATCACAGGGCACCCCCCCCCCCCCACACACACACAGGGACAATTTAGTACGGCCGATTCACCTGACCTCCATGTCTTTGGACCGTGGGAGGAAACCGGAGCACCCGAAGGAAACCCACGCAGACACGGGGAGAACATGCAAACTCCACAGAGGACGGACGACCCAGGACGACCCCCCCAAAGTTGGACTATCCTGGGGCTCGAACCCAGCACCTTCTTGCTGTGAGACGACCACGCTAACCACTGCGCCACCCCATATTATATTAATATTAAAAATGATAAAAAATTATCCCATTCTAATTATCATCCCATGGTTATCAGGCCGTGTGTGGTGGAGGTGGTTTGGCTCACCCGCAAACACACACGGCCTTGATAATCATGGGCTGCAGGTTGTTACTGGGGCTTTGGTGACCAGCCCAGATGTACCACTAGCGTGGTATTTCACCAGACACCATGAACCATCACATCATCCCAACCACATCTTCCTTCACAGCCACATTAACAAACCAACAGACAGGGACTATTTTCTTAGACCGAACTACGCCTACATAACACTGCTCACAACAAGGTCTGCGGATTATCTTCAGTACCCGGGTCATGATTTCTGGAACGAGACGTTGCTGTTGAGTTTTTCAAATGTATTTTTTTGGCCCTTTGAACAATACAAGCTGAGTGCCATCCAGTTTCACTCTGCTTGAGAGAAGGCAGACGTCGCTACGGCCGACATCTCCAAAATTCGGCAACTCACACCAAAATGATGTGGATGGATAAACAGCGCTAGAGGTAAGAGTGAAAACGTGTATTTTTCATTTTGGGATTAAGGTAAGCGTTATGGTTAAGCATGTAGTTCTGATGGGTTTTTTTTTTTGCTTTTCCCCTTTTTTTTCCTCCCCAATTGTACTTGGCCAATTACCCCACTCTTCCGAGCCATCCTGGTTGCTGCCCCCCCCGCCGATCCAGGGAGGGCTGCAGACTACCACATGCCTCCTCCCATACATGTGGAGTCGCCAGCCGCTTCTTTTCACCTGACAGTGAGGAGTTTCACCAGGGGGACGTAGCGCGAGGGAGGATCACGCTATTCCCCCCAGTCCCCCCCCCCCCAACAGGCACCCTGACCGACCAGAGGAGGCGCTAGTGCAGCGACCAGGACACATACCCACAATCCAGCTGCCCACCTGCAGACACGGCCAATTGTATCTGTAGGGATGCCCGACCAAGCTGGAGGTAACACGGGGATTCGAACCGGCGATCCCCACGTTGGTAGGCAGCGGAATAGACCGCTACGCCACCCGGACTGTAGTTCTAATGGTTAAGGTTAGGGTTAAGGACGACAGGGAATGAATTTGGTCAATGAGGGGTTGTCACAAAGACAGAGGTACAAGAATGTGTGTGTGTACACCTTCTCCTAAACTAAAAGCCACCCAGAGAGCCAGGCTGTGAGTGGATGCTGGTTCATATTTGTATGAGTACTCATGTGGAGACCTGTGGTGAATGTTAAGTTAAGAGAGGTTGGGGTGAGAATGGGTGTGTCATCGGGGTCGAAAGACACACAAACGCACGTGCACACAGACACACTCGGGGGCTCTTGTACACTCGTGTAGACTATCCTCTCCATCTGTGCTTACACTGAATTCATAACACTCTGGCCGAGAGCACTCGGCCCACCTGCTGGGTGCCGAGCGGCAAATTCGCGGGGAGTTTGAGAGCCGAACGATTTAACACAACCCATCTCAGTGTGTGAGAGCATGACGCACACAGTGGGAGGTGGGGGTCGGGGGGTTAGGGTAGGAGGGCAGCTGAGAAATAATGAATGACACCTCATGACGGTTACGGAGAGAGCGCACTTGAAACAAGGTTGGCGGGGGTTTTGGTGCGATTTGGGTTCGGGTTCACTCTGAGGCTATAAACCTGGAAAATTATCATTGGGTCCGAGAATTACAAGACACACCTTTATTAAGTCAAGATGCTTCACAAGCATTTCTGCCAGTTCCTGTGTGTGCGTGTGCGTGTGTGTGTGTGTGTGTCACACTGGCGAGTTCGCTCACCTCGTGCCTCTCGCCCTTATTCTCGGTCAGGAGGATGATGGCGTCGGCGAGTGTGGTGGCCGTTGCCTCCACCTGCTCCACCATCACCTGCCGGGAGCTGTAGATGGCCAGGATGTAGCCAGGGAAGTCTTGACTGGGTCGCCGCGCCACCCCGCTGGTGGGGCTGGACACTGCAGCACAGACACACACATTTTCAGGACAAGTATCGTCATTATAATTATTATTATCTTCCAACGCCTTCTGTTCTGTGTGTGTGTGTGTGTGTGTGTGTGTGTGTGTGTGTGTGTGTGTGTGAAGGTCAAAGGTCAACCAGCAAGGGTGGGTAGTATAACACTGTGACTGGTATGGTCGCTGTGTTTGGGGGATAGAATTACAGAACACTAGGTGATCATGTGTTACTGTTACTGCTGCTAACAGAGGAAGGGGAAGAACTGAGGTTGAAAGAAGAGAAAGATGAAGAGGAGGAAGAAGAAAAAGAAAAATTAAGATAAAAAACAAAAAAGGATTGAGAAAGGAAAGGAGGATTATGTTATCATTTATTTAATGGAAATCTATTGGAGGATGAAATATGACTGTAAAGGCCTCGGAGACTGAACTGTGACTTGGGGCCATACAAATCAATTTGCCTCGACTCGAGAAAGAGGAAGAAGAAGAGCAAGAAAAAAAAATGAAGAAGAGGATGATGAAAGAAGGAAGAAAATGGAGAAGGAGAAGAAAAACAGAAAAAGGAGAAGGACAGTAAGAGGAAGAGGCATGCTGGGCGTACCGGGCGTGGGCGGGCCACCCGCTCCACCAGTGTTCATCTGCCAGTGGTTAAAGGCGCAGCAGACCACGGCGTACTCGCCAGGCTCCAGCATCACATCGCAGCCCACAAACTTCTTCACTGCCCGTTTGCTGTGGGCCAGCAGGCGGCCCAGCGTCAGCTTATTCCCGCTGCCGAAGGAGGCACGGAACACCATTATACACAAATCCAGGAGGTGACTGTCTGCCGTGTCCGAACGTCTGGGGGTGGGGGTTGGTGGAAATAAGAGGGTTGTGAGGGGAGAAAGGGAGCAAGAATGGAGGTGAGGTTCATTATTTTCACAAACTTATGACAAGCAAACAATATAAAAAAAACTTCTTACACAACTTAAAGCTGCATTAAGACATATTTGCGGTATGAACAGTGATCATGTGACTTGCTGTAATGTGAAAGCATCACTTGTGTTGACGATCGCATTGAGAATCAACACCGCAGGTGTCAGTTTTCTTTAACCACAGACAGGGAACTGCCATGTTTGTCCGCTTTTGGCTGGTTGTTGGTGCCAGGGGATGTTGCTTCGTACTACAGTAGATGGTGACATCACCTGGCACCATCGACCAGTCAGTAGCAGAAGACCAGGTCACTACCGTCTGTTTCACCATTAAAGATAGTCGACTGGCAAAAGATAGCTAATGGACTGTGGAAATCTTTTTCTTTTTGTGGATCCTCCCCCCCCTTTTCTCCCCAATTGTACTTGGCCAATTACCCCACTCTTCCGAGCCGTGCCGGTCGCTGCTCCACCCCCTCTGCTGATCCGGGGAGGGCTGCAGACTACCACATGCCTCCTCCGATGCATGTGGAGTCGCCAGCCGCTTCTTTTCACCGGACAGGGAGGAGTTTTGGCAGGGGGACGTAGCACGTGGGAGGATCACGCTACCCCTCCCAAGCTCCCCCCCCAAACAGGCACACCAACCGATCAGAGGAGGCACTAGTGACCAGGACACATACCCACATCCGGCTTCCCACCCGCAGACACGGCCAATTATGTCTGTAGGGACGCCCGACCAAGCCGGAGGTAATACGGGGATTCGAACCGGCGATCCCCGTGTTGGTAGACCGCCACGCTACCCAGACTGTGGAAATCTTAAGACATTTTGGGCTGAATGTGTTGCCTCTTGTCAGCAGCGTACTTATTCCACACAGCTGACAGGGTCCGGTTTACATGTTAAGGAAGATGGCGGAAGTTTTTACCTGCTGCCTTCCTGGAAGAGGGCGAACTCCAGCGCCGTCCTCTCCAGCACGGTGAGTGCCGTGACGGTGACGGGCCCGCTGGCTTTGCTGGGGAAGCAGCCCTGGAGCCTCACTTCCTGCCAGTCCGAGTGGATCTTACAAATGTCCACAGAGTCAAAGTACCTGTGAGCGGGATACAGTTAGCTTGAATCGGCCCGTTGGAAATGAACGAATCTGTGTTGTGCATCAGCAGACTTGTGTTGTATACAGTCTCATATGGTGGCACGATGAAAGCACTCGGAAATTATGTAGCCACCGACAAGAGTTAACAGTTGCACCGAAATGACAAGATATTACACACACACACACACACACACACACACACACACACACACACACACACACACACACACACACACGCACACGATTAGTTAGTTAATGATTCCTATGGCTATGAACATGGACACAGGTTTGAGATTTTGGCGAGTTCCTGCTGTCCTGTTGAATGTAGACCGAAATCTGCATCCTGATGAGAACAGTTCAAAGGGGAAGGAGTACTTTTTAAAGCACTACTTTTCCTGGAAGTAATCTGACTGGCAGTGAAGACGGGCCTCTGAAACAGCCTGCATCAGCCTGAGAAACATAAATCCAATAAAGAGCTAAATGCAAAGTGGTAAATCCGACTGGGAAAGTTGGAATTTCCCGAGAGGAAAGTTGCCGAGACGTGATGATTTGATGGACGGTACGAGGATATGAACGGAACATTGAAACTGGGTCACTGAATGGTTTTGAGGCTTTTTTAAAAAAAATCAATGTTATTGTTCATAATTCTACGTTAACAGCGCTGCAGTAAGTTTGATTTTTCCCTCTCAAGTTTAATTCTGTGCATATTTAGAATTTGTTCCCTTCATTTATGGGCGGCACGGTGGCCTAGTGGTTAGCCCTGTTGCCTCACAGCAACAAGGTCCTGGGTTCGAAAACCGGGTCGTCCCAGGTCCTTTCTGTGTGGAGTCTGCATGCTCTCCCCATGTCTGCATGGATTTCCTCCCACCATCATAAAAGACATGCATGTTAGGATCAGTGCTCCTGTCTGTGCCCCTGAGCAAGGCAGTGGGAAGAAATAACTGGAGTTGGCCCCTGGGTGCCGCACGGCGGCTGCCCACTGCTCCTAGCTGCACAGCTAGGATGGGTTAAATGCAGTGAGTAAATATAATTTGTATGTATGTACAAAATTAATAAAGAGTATTCTATTCGACAACATTCACTCAATTTGCTGTGGAGTACTGATTCAGAAGGCAGACAGAAGCCCGACTTGATAAAACACACCCCCTACTGGTATCTGCGGGCCAATTAAGAGCCTCCAATTCACCTGACATGCAAGTGAGTTTCGATTCTCCGATTCCCCTGCCGTGCGTGAGCAGAAGGAAAGGCCTGCAGGGAACAAACAGCCACACACAAAGAACACTGCACGCAGAAAGCCCTGAGACTGAGTCCAGGTCCGTCTTACTGTGAGACAACACGTTAACCACCATGCCGCAATACCAGCCAACAGAGCTTTTGACGGAGTCAAATAATCACAATAATTACAGCGTCAAGTGTTTTTTTACCCCCCTTTTCATTCTGCCGCTGCAGCACAAAATAGCAAATAGCTCAGTGACGCTCAACATCTAAACTACAACCACATCCTCTGAAAAAACACCCTTTTGTTATGGTGTCCGGTTTGTTCTGAAGTGGTTCGACAGCATTTCAGGAATCAGGAGCACTTTGTCGTTTCTCCAGCCCACAGCAGTGCAACACAAAGACAAAAACACATATCCAAAAACTACAACAACACATATATCCAAACTAAACAAAATAAATACAAATAAAATCACTGTCCAAGAGAACGAACGCCAGCCAGGATGACTGTCGGAACTGCCGGTCTGCATGGGCTAGCGGTTAGCTTAGCATGCCCCGCTTAGCCTGCCTCGCATCCTGTCATACCGCTCTCTGTGTTTCCTCTTCGGGTACAGCTCCAGGCAGGAGCCGTGGTCCTCGTGCCCACCGAACGCAGAAGACCAGGCTCCCTCAGCCAATACAATGCCAGCTCTCCAGCCGGATACCGCCGACACACCTCCTCGCACGCCACACAACGACACCAAAAACTCAGTCAACGCCAGGCGAGGCCGCCGCCAGACCACCCTCGGTGTTAAGGGAACTGCCAGTCTGCATGGGCTAGCAGTTAGCTTAGCCTGCCCTGCTTCTGCATCCTGTCAGACCGCCGTCGGTGTTTCCTCTTCGGGTGCAGCTCCAGGCAGGGCCGTGGTCCCCGGGCCAACAGGACACGGCAGACCAGGCTCTCCCAGCCATCAAACGATGACAAACCTTAAACGCACACGTGGGCAAAGACACTGCACGGACGGTACTGGGTGAGGCTGCCGCAAGCATGAATTCACGCCGCCATCTTTCCACACCGGTATTGGTTGACCAGATGACCAGACGAAAGAGGTACAGTCCATTAGAAAAGACGTGTCTGTTGTTTTTTTCTTCCTTTCTTGTGAGGAGAACTATCACAAACACACACACACACACACACACACACACACACACACACACACACACACACACACACACACACACACACACACACACACACATATCCACCCAACAAGGGCTGCAAGATTATACTGGCTCCTGTAATCATGATTAATCACCATATTTTTCAAGTCAAATTCAACACAAGGAAAATTTATTCGTATGGCTCTAAATCACAATTTAGTCCCAGGGGGCTTTTACACATACATCGAATTATTTCTTCCCCATTCTGAGACCCTCAATAACAACGAGGACCAACTCCACAGAAAAACCCCTCAGGAGGGAAAAAGAAAAAAGCGAGAAATGTCTTTAAGAACCTGAAGGCAAACCCATAATGCACCGCTCTTTGTGCCGGTATGTGGTATGTCGGCATACTACATCACACACACACACACACACACACACACACACACACACACACACACACACACACACACACACACACACACACTGTCAGATGACTCCTGATAAGAGCTAAGAGGCAGCCTCTAATGACGGCTCTCAACATGAAAGCCTGTGGGTGGGTGTGCGGTCAATTTCTCAGCATGTCAATCAATAAACCCCTCCCAGTCAGACGGAGCCAGACTGGGTGAGACCACACCATCCCTGCTGACCTGTTCCTCCTAACACACAGCTACACGCCGCCCCGTGTGCCGCCTTCTCAAACATCCGAACGTCCCTGGATCCGAAATCGCCACACTTCCTATCCCAACACACAGACCCTTGCACAAACTCACTGCATTAAAGCCGTAGCATGTGTGTGTGTGTTTGTGCGTCCCCCCCCCCTTTTCTCCCCAATTGTATCTGGCCAATTACCCCACTCTTCCGAGCCGTCCCGGTTGCTGCTCCACCCCCTCTGCTGATCTGGGGAGGGCTGCAGACTACCACATGCCTCCTCCCATACATGTGGAGTCACCAGCTGCCTCTTCTCACCTGACAGTGAGGAGTTTCGCCAGGGGGGGTAGCGCATGGGAGGATCACGCTATTCCCCCCGGCCCCCCCCCCCCCTGAACAGGCCCCCCGACTGACCAGAGGAGGCGCTAGTGCAGCGACCATGACACATACCCACAATCTGGCTTCCCATCTGCAGACACGGCCAACCGTGTCTGCAGGGATGCCCAACCAAGCCAGGGGCAACACAGGATTCGAACCGGCGATCCCCGTGTTGGTAGGCAACGGAATAGACCACTACGCTACCCGGACGCCCCTGCAAAATGGGCATTTTTTGTTTGAATAATCATTAACAGCCCTCGATGCCATAACATGACAGAAGAAAAGTTGTTTTGTAGGAGATAAATCCATTTTCTTTAACTGGGAAAGGATTTCTTATGATTTAAGGAGTACAACTGTATAGCACACAACACTATTCTGAATTCACACAACACTATTCTGAATTCAAGCAGCCTGAAGACACACACAAACACACACACACACCACACACATCCTTTTGCACCAGGATTCGTATCCACCCAGGTTCAACCCATACCCTGCACACACACACTAATCTGGACCTCCTCCTCATTCAAAGCACGCTGCACTTTGGTGTGTACTGTATAATAAAGTTCGACTGGTTGACGTATTTCATGCAAGTAGCGTGGAAAATATATTTTCCACGTTACTACTGCAGAGTTTTGACAAGAGTTCAAAAGGTATTTTAGAAACCTTCTACGTCCTTAATAAAGACCTTCCCCACACGCTCCAGGAGCCGAGTCCGACAGGTCCGAAAAACCTGCAACCCATCTCTCTCTCTCCTCTCCTCTCTCTCTCTCATTGTGTTTCCAACACCATCAGCGGTGTATAATAACCATCGGCCGTGCTTATGGATCAGACCTCCCTCTTCAAAGCCGCCGCCCCGGGAGACGATTTCCTCCTCTCGTTCGGTTTTTTTTTCATCTTTTTATCACTTCCTAACCTCCTGCACGTTGACAAACCGTCTCCTGACTCGCTTCTCTCCTCAGAAAATAATAATCTAAAAAAAAAAAGGCAGAGGAGGAGAGAGAAGAGAGGGAAACGGAGAGATGAGCGGTCAACTGAACCGAGTGTTTAAGCATTTATGATCATTTGAAATATTTATTTCATCCATCCCGATGGGGAGAGCTCTCTTTCCGCTCTCCATTTTGAGGTGAAAGGTCATCAGACTGGTCAGGGTTAAGTATCTCCCCTCAAAGATATTTCAACAGGTTTGGACGCACGCAGGGGTGCGACGGGGTCCCTCCAGCCGGGGGCAGGAGCCTCCTGATGGGGGTCGACTGAGAATCTCCTGTCATTTACTGAATTTTACAGCCATATTGTGGTTATTAATTCGTTAAGATCTGAAGTGTGTACACAACTAATGGAGACCTGTGGCACTTCAACACACCACTTTATCCACCGCTACCGGCTCAGACGGTCTGGTGCCACAAGCCGGGTCAGCACGGGGGCAATATCAGAGAACGAAAGGTGGCGCTTTGCGCACAGGAAATGATGCTCGCTACGAGGAGTGACAGAAATGAACACAGGATTATATATATACATATATTCTTCAGCGGTGGACCACGTGTGCTTTGCTGCAGCCTACACCACCAACAAGCCATTAACACAAAAATTACACTGTCCGGCCTTAAAAGCATCAACGGATAACGCCGTCCACCACTTTAGAAGGCAGCAACATGAGGAGTCAACTTTGTTGGCTTTTTGAAGCCAACAAAACACTGAGTTTTTCGAAAACGCCGATTGTCATGTGATCTCAGGTAAAGCCGTCCCTTGTGCGTGCCCAACAGGACTTGGGAACACTTTGTCGTTTCATTTCGTGTCCGAAAGTCGTTTCCTCCAGCCCACAGCAGCGCAACACAAAGATAACAACACACATGTCAAACTACAATAAAATCACTGTCGGATGACTGTCGGAACTGCCGGTCTGCATGGGCTAGCAGTTAGCTTAGCCTTCCCCGCTTCCGCATCCTATCAGACCGCCCTCCATGTTTCCTCTTCGGGCGCAGCTCTGGGCAGGGCTGGGGTCCCTGGGCCCACAGGACACAGCAGACCAGGCTCCCTCAGCCGATCCAGCGCCAGCTCTCCCAGCCAGACACTTTCGACAAACCTCCCCGCACGCCACACAACGACACCAAAAACTCAGTCAACGCCAGGCGAGGCCGCCGCCAGACCACCCTCGGTGTTAAGGGAACTGCCAGTCTGCATGGGCTAGCAGTTAGCTTAGCCTGCCCCGCTTCCGCATCCTGTCATACCACCCTCGGTATTCCTTCTTCGGGTGCAGCTCCGGGCAGGGCCGTGGTCCCTGGGCCCACAGGATGCAGCAGACCAGGCTCCCCCAGCTGATCCAGAGCCAGCTCTCCCAGTCATCAAACGACGACACAAACTTAGGACGGAGACGTGGACAAAGACACTGCATGGACGGTACTGGGTGAGGCCACCGCAAACCTGAATTCACACCGCCATCTTCTCACACAACAGAGAAGACTTGACCGGTTTTCTTTTCCCCCCCAGCTTTTCCATGTGGACAGCAAACTTTGAAAACGACTGGAAGTGGACGGCGGAAAATGTTCTACCTGTTGTTGCCGTGAAAACAGCGTTTCCGAATTTCTCTGAATTGGTTTGGCCGATGTCTTACATGCCTGTCAGTTAGGGTGTGAAGACCCTGCAGCAGAGCGCACAACGCATGTATACGGATGAAAAGTGAGTATCGGTCCGCGGTGGCGTAGCGGTCTAAGCATCGGCTTGGTGTCGATGCAGTTGCCCACTGGGGACTGGGGTTCGCGCCCCGGTCTCGTCAGATCCGACTATGGCCGGACTCGATGAAGCAGCAATCATTGGCAACGCTGTCTTCGGGAGGGGGGCGGAGTCGGCTTGTGTTCGTCATGTGAATGCGTCTCTGTGTGTGTCGGAAAAACAGTGGTTCGGCTTGGATTCGCCTTGTCACGAAAGTGGGGAGGCGCTTTCCTTCGAGACTGCCGGCCGGAGAGATGCAGTTGGCGAACGCATGCAATACGAGGGTGGGTGTTTGAATTAAAATAGGGATCAATTGGCCACTAAATTGGGAGAAAAAAAAGGGAAAAATCAGAAATAAATTAAAAAAAAAAAGAAAAGTGAGTATCGGTGGGCAGCAATATCAGGATTATAGCTTTTTTAACAGCCGCTTTATTTTCGCCAACTGCAAGATAAGACACGTCCATACATCAAGACACGTCCATATATGTGGGATTCATAAAGGCTGTTCAAGTGACCCTCCTTGCTAAAACATCATTATTATTCTGCTGTCTGCCAAGCAGCTACAAGCTTTCATTTAAAAACACATTCAACATACCCACCACACGTGAGGCTCCAGTATGAATGAAAAAGTATTTTTCTATCTTTCCATAACTTTTAACAATGTGTTAAGAACAGCCCTTGTAAGGCCCAGTGTGGTGCTGGCATTCAGTGTTAAAATCCACACATATACAACTGTATAAATATAAACAAGAAAACCTAAAATCCACACATATACAACTGTATAAATATAAACAAGAACACCTCGGTTTCATTTTTTTGTGTGGAATTTTTCCCCTTTTTCTCCCCAACTGTATCCGGCTAATTACCCCACTCTTCCGATCCGTCCCAGTCGCTGCTCCACCCCCCCTGCCGATCTGGGGAGGGCTGCATTCCCCCCAGTTCTCCCTCTCCCCTCTGAACAGGTGCCCCGACCGACCAGAGGAGGCGCTAGTGCAGCATCCCTGACACATACCAACGTCTGGCTTCCCACCCGCAGACAGCCAATTGTGTCTCTAGGGACACCCGACTGAGCTGGACTTAATACACGGATTCGAACGGGCGATCCCGGTGTTGGTAGGCTGTCCCGGTCACTGCTCCACCCCGTGCCGATCCGGGGAGGGCTGCAGACTACCTCATGCCTCCTCCAATACATGTGGCGTCGCCAGCTGCTTTTTTTCACCTGAGTGAGGAGTTTCACCAGGGGGACGTAGCGCGTGGGAGGATCACGCTATTCCCCCTGCCCCCCCCCCGACAGGCGCGCCGACTGACCAGAGGAGGCGCTAGTGCAGTGACCAGGATACACACCCACATCCGGCTTTCCACCCGTAGACACGTACAATTGTATCTGTAGGGACGTCCAACCAAGCTGGAGGTAACACGGGGATTCGAACCAGCGATCCTGGTGTTGGTAGGCAACGGAATAGACCGCCACACTACAAGGACGCCCTAAAAACCTCAGATTTCTAGCTGTTAGCACATCCTGCAATCTAAAAAAACCACAGGAAAGCCCAGATCTGCAGTCAGATTCTTTGAAAAATATTTGATCAAACCTGATTTTAGTCAAAGAACAGAGCGGAGGTCCCTGCCAGCGGATCTGGGATACGCTTACTCCTGCAATTACACCAGCGGAGGCGAGTTGGGCTACCTCATTCTGACATTTTGGCTGAAAAACAAATAATTCTTGGCAGTCATAACTCTCCTATTCATTCTCCTGGGTTATAGAGACCCTGCACGGGTCGGTCCAGTCGTTCGTCCTTATGGCTGGCGTTGTACCCGAGGAGGTCTCCAGCCTCGCTAACGGAGCCAGCGCTCTCGTGTTTTTCCCCAAATCAAAGTGTGTCGGGACAGACCTGGGCTGTCGGGCGGATCTCCAATTTAAAAAAGAAAAAAATCAAACAAAAAATCACCACTCAACTGTGATCTAACTGGTAGAGAGGAGAGCGAGCAGACGGAGGAGAGCGAGAGAGTCATCACAGACGGGTGGAAGTGGAGCGAGGGAGGATGAAAGGAGGACAACGGATAGTCCTCATCTCGTTTCAGTGCTGACAGCAGGGACGGGAAAGACCTCAATAAGCAGACTCACAAGAAAAAATATGGAAGCACACACACAAATAAACAAACACGGCATTCATGCGGGTCAGCCATTTTGCGAGGACACGCGGACAGGAAGTGAGACAGACGCTTGCTCCTCTGTGACCTGCGTGACGGGGTTAACCCAACGTGACAGACGGCGAATCGAAACTCCTGAAACGCTCCTCTCGACTCTTCCACAAAACGTCCATTCACTTAAAACAAGTGCATCGCTCTGTTCCGGACACACAGTGCCGCAAGGCTTCGTACCGGATCAGTACCACTTATGTCTCGGCGGTGCACGCGCGGACCAAAACGACTCCCGCCGTGCCGCGATTTCACGACTTCCCTGATGTTTCCAAGAGGGAAACGTTCCGGCGGCGAGACAAACTGCGTGGAGAAAACATGATGTTATCAAACCATCGTCACATCTGATCACGTCGATCTCGCTGCGCTTAAGCCGCGGCCGTCTGCAGCAAATCTCCGCACACAAGTTTGCCGCGACCCGAAGGCGTCACAGACTAAGGTGTGACTCCGGGCGCAAGCTCCCGCTCGCCAAACACCGACCAGCCGTAGCAACCGCTGCCACAACAACACCATCACAAGAGCAACACAGACACTCCCCTCAACAACGAAGCCAGATCTTATGACTGCTCTTCAGGCGATGCAACACACAACGACGACAACAACAACAAAACACAGGAGTCCCAGTCTGGCGTCCAGCGCCAGGCGGTCTCCAAATCACAGTGAGGGAATGTGACGTGAACTTTCCTTCGTATCTGCTGGCAAACGCAACGGGCAGGTTAAAGGAAGCCCTGGAAATCTAACAACTGAAATAACTGAGAGGGTTCATCCCACAACGCTTGTAGATAAGAGTCGGCAGCTTTTTCACGTAATGTCTCGAAAGCCCAGCCAAAATATATATGTAAATTTATACATACATTCTCTTAACAGGTTATCATTTTGTCAATGAGGGATTTTGACTGCCTGCTAGTGATGTGCGGGTCGACCCACAACCCGCGGGTCGGGCAGGTTCGGGTAAACTTACTACATAATATCTCGGGTTCGGGCGGGCGGGTCAAAAAGTGACAAAGCAGTGCTGTGTAAGATACAAACAACTTGCAGAAACACTGCGTGCTATAGGCTAGGCTGTGCATCACTAGTCCACCCCCCCCCCACACACACACATACACAAGCAGCTTTATCATCAATTTGCGTTTAATAATGTTGAGGATTCACCTACAAGTGTTTCCCCTAAGTGGCATCCATAGCTTTTGTTTACACCACCAAAACTCTTTCTTTTAGTCAGAGAGAAGACGCTTATCAGTGTTTGTGTGAGAGGAGAGAGAGTGAGAGAGAGAGAGGGGGGAGAGAGAAAGCGCGAGGAGAGAGAGCAAGAGGAGAGAGAGTGAGAGCTGAGAGCAAGAGAGGAAACAGCAGAGAGAGAGAGAGCGAGTGAGAGAGAGAGAGAGAGCGAGTGAGAGAGGGGAGAGGAGAGAGCAAGACAGAGAGCGAGAGAGACAACATGACAGAGTAGAGAGAGTGAGAGAGCGGAGGAGGAGAGAGAGAGAGAGCAAGAGAGAGAGAGAGAGAGTGCATGTCTTTAATGAAGGGTTACTTGTTTTGCTGCTATGCAACATGAAGAACAGTGTTTGGAAGGACCCGTGTGTGTATTTAGTAGTCTGGACCCAGACACCATCAGGCCGGGAAACAATAGGCCGGGCCTTGCTATCAGTGTATTGTGCTGGGCAACCAGCCCAAAACCAGCTAGCACAACCCTGCTCGTTTCGCTGTGGCCTCGGCTACAGCTGGAGGTCTGCAGGTCGGGTTCGGGTGGGTAATTAACGCATTATTTTAGCGGGTCGGACTGGCTCTCATAACGGGTCGGGTGGGTGCGGGTCTTTAAAAACCACTACTGCCTGCCATCCAAAAAAAAAGAAAAAAAGAAGAAGTACCGCCAAGTGTTATCATCTTGTGCAACCGACCATCTTTTTTTATATATTTTTTTAAGAACAGGTTTGGCTTCCCCCTAGTTGTGGATGTCTCGCTGCAGAAACCCACTCTGTGACTACACTCGGTACTTTTCTTTCCGTCGCTTGTCAGAAAGAGCTTGTTAGCGTGCATCGCTGCTCCCACACGGGCCCCGCCAGCCACCGGAGAATCTCAGAATGTCACAGCCTTCGCGGCGTCCGGCCGCTTGTTTAAAAAGCACCGTTGTTTTCTTTCATTTGAGCCGCGTCAGCTCAAACAGGGTGGCTAGCGAGGCGGCCCGCCAGCCCGAGACCTGCCGCCGTCCTGATACCGCGTAAGTGCTTCTGAATGAAAGGCACCGACTCTCCGTGTGTAAAGTCTATTGGCAACAGCAGTTCTCAATCAGGTCCTCAGGTGCCACCAGTACTGCTGGTTTTCCGTTCTTTTTTAAAAACTATTTTTCCTCCTTTTTCTCCCCAATGGTACCCGGCCAATGACCTCGCTCTCTGAGCCGCCCCGGTCGCTGCTCCACCCCCCTCTGCCGATACGGGGAGGGCTGCAGACTACCACATGCCTCCTCTGATACATGTTGGATTCGCCAGCCGCTTCTTTACACCTGACAGTGGGGAGTTTCGCCGGGGGGGGGGGCGTAGTATGTGGGAGGATCACGCCATTCCCCCCCGGTTCCCCCTCCCCCCCGAACAGGCGCCACAACCGACCAGAGGAGGCGCTAGTGCAGCAACCAGGGCACATACCCATATCCGGCTTCCCACCCACAGACACGGCCAATTGTGTCTGTAGGGACGCCTGACCAAGCCGGAGGTAACACGGGGATTCGAACCAGCGATCCCGTACTGCTGGTTTTCTATTCTACCAGGTAGTTCATTACATTCACCTGTTGTTCCACGTGTAAAGCATCGCTGATTGGAGGCTGAATGAGTAGAACAACTGGTAGAATAGAGAACCAGTATGGCTGCTACTGAGGACCCGATTGAGAACCGCTGCTCTAGGGATTGACAACTTAAAGCCTGGTGACATCAGCTCAAAGAAAACTTGAACATCACATTAGATTACCGCCTATAACCAGACATATATGTGCATAAAGACATACATATATATTACGTGTAGTAATATAATAACAATGATAATCAGTATATTTGAGATTATATAAAGTATATATAAAGTATATATAAAGTATATATATATATATATATATATATATATATATACATACACTTTAGTGATCCCTGTAGGGGAATTAATCCCTGCATTTGACCCATCCTAGCTGTGTAGCTGGGAGCAGTGAGCAGCTGCCGTGCAGCACCCGGGGACCAATTCCAGTTCGTGCTGCCATGCCTTGCTCAGGGGCACAGACAGGAGTATTAACCCTAACATGCATGTCTTTCTGATGGTGAGGGAAACCGGAGCACCCGGAGGAGAGAAAACCCACCGCAGACACGGGGAGAAAATGCAAGCTCCACACAGAGGACGACCCCCAAGGTTGGACAACCCCGGGGTACAAACCAAGGACCTTCTTGCTGTGAGGCGACAGCGCTAAGCACCGCTCCACCTGATATACTCTGTTTGTATACTCCATTTGTTTAATCGTCTACACAGTTATTTTGGAGAGACAGAACAACAGAGAGAAGCAGACCGACACACACGCACGCACACAAGCTCACTTTTACATTGAGACAATGGAAGCACTGTCTGGTTCTGAACTGGGATTCTGGTCCCTTAACTGGGCTTTATGGTTTTAGCTGTGGTTCTGGTCCTGAAGTGATTCCTTACTTGATGAAGTCTGTGTATTCCATCCAGAAGACTCCCTCGCTGCTGCCGTGCGCCATCAGCTCGTGACGCAGGTGCTGCGGCCAGTCGGCCCACTCGTCTGACCAGCTGCCGTTCCATGAGAAACGACCCCACGGATTACGCAATCTCAGCAGCCTGCAGGGGTGAGTGGGGGAGAGAGGGAGAGGGAGAGAGGGAGAGAGAGAGAGAGAGAGAGAGAGAGAGAGAGAGAGAGAGAGAGGGAGAGTGAGTTAAGGTGAAGACAGCTTTCATTCAATGCTTTACCAGCATCTCCTCACACTCTCTCTCTCTCCCGGTGAACCATCACCTACTCTTCAACAGCCCATTTTATTTTACTGCTTTTCGGTGACAGCAGGGAGCTCCAGAGGTGTGATTAAAAACCTGGTCTGGACTTCAGAAAAAAAAAAACTGCAGCAGAACTTTTTTTTCCCTCTCCGAGTATTTTTTGTTCCCCTCTTGCTCGAGTTACAGGGCCACAAGCTCATTTCCCGTCAAGTGCTGTGGCTCGACGGCCCTGTCAGATTGCTTTATGGCGTTAAATTAAAGTGGCCGCACACGGCCATTGAGCAAATTACATCTGGGATTTACACCCCAACCCCCAAGCTCCCTCCAAACACCCCCGGCGGGTGGGAGAGAAGTCGCAGCCATTGTTTGCGCTCACAATGCCGACCGCGGTCAAAGCGGCCGTACGGGCACGAACCAGTTTGTACCCGTTCACCTGATGACCACGCCCACTTCTCACGCCGAGCTCGTAGCCCCGCCCCCTTCTACCCAGAAACGGCACCTTCACGGTACGAACTTCAGATTATTACTTCAGTGTGAAGTTGAAATTAGCTACTGCCATACATGTGCATTGTGGCTCACATCTATATTGTAGTTGTGTTGTGTATATAGTGCACAGTAATTACACTGTTATTATTCCTTTTTTATTGTTAGGATCGCACAACTGTACATTTGCACACAAACGTTATATGGTATGTACATGAAGTACATAACATATACGCAGATGGTATGATATCTTACCTTTATTTTACCATCTGCATATTCTTTTTTTTTTTCTTTAGGAATTTCCCCCTTTTTCTCCCCAATTGTATTCGGCCAATTACCCCACTCTTCCAAGCTGCTCCGGTCGCTGCTCCACCCCCTCTGCCGATCCGGGGAGGGCTGCAGACTACCACATGCCTCCTCCCATACATGTGTGGCGTCGCCACCAGCCGCTTCTTTTCACCAGAGAGTGAGGAGTTTTACCAGGGGGGGGCCTTGCATGTGGGAGGATCACGCCCCCCCCAGTTCTCCCTCCCACTTGAACAGGTGCCCCGACCAACCAGAGGAGGTGCTAGTGCAGTGACCAGGACACATACCCACATCCGGCTCCCCAAACACCTGACCAAGCCGGAGGTAACACTGGGATTCGAACCAGCGATCCCCATGTTGGTAGGCAATGGAATAGACCGCTATGGCACCCGGATGCCCTTGTTCTTTTAAACTGATCATTACGAGCGACCACAAGTGAGCCTTTCATAGCACTGGCTGGAACCGTTTCAAATTAAAACACTTGAAATTGATTTTCACTTTACTTTAGATCACCAGCTCAATATGTCATTCCCACTGACTTTACTCTGTTTCCCAGCCTCCACATCTTGAAGGTTAATATCATCTCGGATTATTTCCTGAAGACAGTGCATGCCCTCGAACACTTGTTCTCTCTTTTTTTTTTCTTTTTTTTTTATCCATTGCTCCGAGAGCCTTCATCACACATAGCAGAAGCTGAAGGCAATACAGACAGGCCAAGTATCTGACCAACCCCCTTTTTTCAGAACAGAATAGAACATATATATATATATATATATAATTTAAGGCTATTTTTCTTGCATTCTTGAATGTATCAACACCGCCTAGTAAAATTCCTAGTGCATGTAATGCACTGTTATTAGTTAGCGACAATAGAGAACAGGACTGCAGCAGAGAGAGAGAGAGAGAGAGAGAGAGAGAGAGAGAGAGAGAGAGAGAGAGAGAGAGAGAGAGAGAGATGGGTCTGACATGCAACAGAGGTGGCTGGAAGGGTTGTGCGACATGACCAACATCTCATATCCCTGGTATGGGTCATTTCATATTCCAATAATGACATATCACGATATAGCACATTTTCTGTAACGCCAATGAATAAACAGTTTCTGGTAAGCCCCCCCCCCCCCCAGTGTGTGTACACGCTCCGTGTGTGTGTGTGTGGGAGGGGGGGGGGGCTGCCCTCGCTGAACCCCAGAGAGCAGAGTAGCGCCACCATAAATGATGGCAAAACGCAGGAGAAACTCTCACACTGAGCGGAAAAGAAACGAGTGCCTATAAATTAGGTAAATATCATAAATAAACAATCTCTACTGTGTTTTGCTGTCATTCATGGTCATGTTACTTTCTCCTCTGCTCTGCTCTCCGTTTCACCGCGGGCGGGGCTCAGCGGAGCGGAGGACAGACAGGCAGCCTAAAAGCTTTGTGAGTAAAAAGTCAATAAGAGTGATTTATTAATGTAATCCACGCAAAACATGGACAAACTCCAAACGATGAAAAATACTGCCGTAAAGAGTTTGATTTACGATATATATCGTCACATTGCACAGCCCTAGCTGCCGGCTGGAATTGAACCGGCGACAGCTGCGACCATGTGGCCTGCGCTGCAACCTTCCAGCTACAGCGGCGCTCCAATAAAAGAATTTCTGATTCCGAGGATAGAATAGAATGGCGTCCGGGTAGCGTGGCGGTCTACTCCTTTGCCTACCAACACAGGGATTGCCGGATCGAATCCCTGTGTCACCTCCGGCTTGGTTGGGCGTCCCTACAGACACAATTGGCCGTGTCTGCAGGTGGGAAGCCGGATGTGGGTATGTGTCTCGGTCGCTGCACTAGCGCCTCCTCTGGTCGGTCGGGGCGCCTGTTCGGAGGGGAGGGGGAACTGGGGGGGGAATAGTATGACCCTCCCATGTGCTACGTCCCCCCGGTGAAACTCCTCACTGTCAGGTGAAAAGAAGCGGCTGGTGACTCCATATGTATGGGAGGAGGCATGTGGTAGTCTGCAGCCCTCCCCGGATCGGCAGAGGGGGTGGAGCAGCGACCGAGACAACCAGGATGGCTCAGAAGAGTGGCCAAGTACAATTGGGGAGAGAAAAAAAAAGGGGGGGGGGGGGATCCACAAAAAAAAAAGAAAAAGAAAAGAATAGAATAGAATAGAATAGAATAGAATAGAATAGAATAGAATAGAATAGAACAGGACTGTAGGTTAAAACCAGCTTTCAGCAGTGGTTTCCTTCCTAAATCTGCACTGCGGTGTTCTGGCCTACGGTTGTTATTTCTGCTACAGTCTCCACAGAGCCCTTCTAGAAGCCAAGAACACAATGATGGATGTGAGATGGAGCCATTAACCCCCCCCCCACACACACACACACCACACACATAAAAAACTGCTTTGGGCCAGGGTGTTGAAAAGGCCATTGATTCATATGGGACCAACTGCCCCAAGTACTTGCCCCATCAGTTTTGGGAAACCCTTTAAACGTTCAGAATCCGTCTTAGAATTGGAATAATTTTTCCTTTTTTTGCCAAGTGAGATTTTACACACAATTACTGTGATGCGCAAATATGAAAGTAACACACAGATATGTGTGTAAACACGGACTGTCAACAAGTTCAACCCCACGGTGTACTTCAAACAAGACAATCCCGGCACTGCAAATACAAGAAAAAGCAGCAGCGAGGAAGGAAAATATTAAAGAGCCTTCATTGTAGCGGCTGAATCATTTAAAAAGATGCTTCGATAACTGTAGGTCTTCATCACGGCTTCAAAAACAGATTAAACGGGTGTGGCCTCGCCTGCATATTAGCAACAGCCAATGGGATGCGATCACATGACCCAGAGAAAAACACAACAGGTGAAGCTAATTAAAAATAATGAAAAAAATAAAGAAAAAATAACCCTGAGAAAGCATTATACACAAATATCCATTCATTCATTACCCGAACTGCTTATCCTTACTCAGGGTCACGGGGATGCTGGAGCCTACCCCCAGCAGTCACTGGGGTGGCAGGCGGACAGACACCCTGGACAGGCCGCCAGACCATCACAGGGCTGACACACACACACATATTCACACCTAGGGACAATTTTTTTTATTACAGCTGATTTGCCTGACCTTCATGTCTTTGGACTGTGGGAGGAAACTGGAGTACCTGGAGGAAACCCACGCAGAAACGGGGAGAGCATGCAAACTCCACACAGAGGACGACCCGGGACGACTCCCAAGGCTGGACTACCCTGGGGCTGGAACCCAGGACCTTCTTGCTGTGAGGCAACCACACTAACCACTGTGCCGCCCCTTTCTATCTAATTAAAACAAAATGACAGATAGATAGATCTACCTATCAATCTCATTAGCAAACTACAACTCAACCAAGACCTCACTCCATCTATACCAAACCTCCATGTCCACTTTACGTCCATTCACGCTAAGCTTCACTGGGTACCAGCCATTCAGCGCTTTGAATTAAAATTCCTCCTCCTAACCTATAAAAGTAGTTAACAACCTTTCTGCCCCCTATTGCTCTGATCTTCCTCATGACCACCCCCACCCCCTCTGTGTCTCTGCTCCTCCTCAGCAGGACTCCTCTCCTCTATTCCTCTATTCACATCAGTGGCTCCACAATGGGGGATGCCAGCCGTTGGCGGCGTCACACCTTGACTTTACAACACTCTACCTCCACACATCTGTAATACAGATACAAGCAGGTTTCTGGAAAGTTCTCCTGACCCGCTTGTTCAGCATCCCCTACTCCTCGAAGATCAGACTGTATTTATCTGCTTGTTGTAAGATGACCTTGAGTGTCCCCAGGTGCCAGCCATACAGACAAAATGTGTTGCACACAGATTTACTTGACTTTGTTCGTCCGCTATGTCATCCACCTTCCATGTTTCCCGTTTCCTGTAACGAGTTTTACCTGTAACCCTGCACGTCCCGGACATCCAGGATGGAGTAGGCGTGTCGGGGGCGGAGTCCCAGAGATTCGTAAACCACATCATCCACCTTCATGTTGCCCCCTCCGCACGACGCTCCCATCAGGAACCTAAAACGGACAAATGTGGCATGATTTACATGTTGATGAACTATGCTGATAACGATGATCTGTACAAGAATTTAAAAAAAATTAACTGCTCGTTAATTTTCCACATGGCCAGCATCCCATTACAAATGAATAGTAACTTAAGATCTCCATGAATTGTGCTCAAACATTAAAATATAATGTACTTACAACGGATGTTACACACAACGGGGATTTGATGGCACACATTGGGAAATAAAGATGGGAAGAGCACAGATTTGGCTATAAAATTAAAATAAAAAATCCTTCCTTCACTCTTTTATTGTATTCTCTCCCCAGAAATTGTCCATCAAAGTATCACTCTACGTTCAAATTAATATATGGTCAGGACTTTGTGACTCTTTACGCCAAACTATGTCATAGTGAAACCACAGCGGAATAAACCCTGCCTTCATAACCGCCAGGGGGTCTGCCACTCACCCAGCCTCCTTGGAGCTGAGCATCTTGGCCCAGATGAGATCGGTGTCAATGGGCTCCTCCCTGGGATTGGTGGAGCTGACCTGGAGCATCAGCGAGTCGCAGGGGGCTCCTGTCAGCGTGGCCAGGCCCTCGATGGCGCGCCCCGCCTGCAGGGCGAAGTAGGAGCCATGGAGCTTGGCCAGGGCTTTCTCTATCAATGCCACCCACAGCTGCTTCCTCTGGGCCTGGTCATTGAAAGACACAAAAAGGAGGACGTGATCAGTGGGAGAAGGGGTGACGGAGTCAGACATGGAAGCCCACTTGTTTTGCATTCACAATGAGTTGACATTGTAATACCAAAAATCGTATAAGTCACCTGAAATTTCACCATCACAATAAAGACATATTGAAGGAATACGTAGCAGCCATTGCCAAAGCGAGCGCGGTAGTACCTATTCAACAGGCATGTGAAAACTGCAGGAAGTTTACTAGAGACAAACCTAAGGCTAAAGCAATTGATGACAAAATCATGAAATTTGGGGAACTTGACGACCAGCCTTTTTCCATAGTCAATAATTTCGCCAGCTCATGGCGCATTTGGAACCCTGGTACACCCTCCTAAGCCGCCGCTACTTTGCAGACGTATCCCCACCTGCCCTGTTTAGTGTGGTCACCACACACATTCACAGTCTGACCGACACCAACGTAAGCGACATAAGTTGTACCACAAATATATGGACTTCTGACATTAGTCCAGTGAGTATGCTTAGTTTGACGGCTCAGTGGCTGGATGAGTACTTTAACATCCATTATCCAAGCCGCTTATCCCAACTGGGGTCATGGGATGCTGGAGCCTATCCCAGCAATCATTGGGCGGCAGGCGGGGAGCCACCCTGGACAGGCCGCCAGTCCAACACAGGGCCAACACAATTCACATCTAGGGACAATTTAGTACGGCCAATTCACCTGACCTACATGTCTTTGGACTGTGGGAGGAAACCAGAGCACCCACAGGAAACCCACGCAGACATGGGGAGATCACGCAAACTCCACACAGAGGACGACCCGGGACGACCCCCAAGGTTGGGCTACCCCAATCGCACTAACCACTGCACCACCGTGCTGCCCCTAAGGTCAAGTCAAGTCAAGGGCAGCAGTTATTGCATGCACAGGAATGCTCCGGTTTGCACACAGAGACAGCGATCTGCAAAGCTTTTTTTTAGCTATGCATTAAAAGCAGCATAGCTGTCCCCAAACCCTTTTCCCTTTCTTGCATTTAATTTATGTTGAATTCTGATACAAAATGTTTGATAGGCTTTATGTTCTATGAAAGCCAAAGTATAGGCATGAAGGTTTTTTTTTTAATGTACTTTACTAGAAAAAAATCAATTACATTTTGAAGAGTCAGAACTGCTCTTTTTTTTGTGTGTGTGTGTGTGAACAATAAAAATGTCAGATTTGGTTAGGTCAGGTGTCCGGGTAGTGTGGCAGTCTATTCCGCTGCCTACAAACACGGGGATCGCCGGTTCGAATCCCCGTGTTACCTCCAGCTTGGTCAGGCGTCCCTACAGACACAATGACCATGTCTGCGGGTGGGCAGCCGGATGTGGGTATGTGTCCTGGTCGCTGCACTAGCGCCTCCTCTGCTCAGTCGGGGCGCCTGTTCGGGGGGAGGGGAAACAGCGTGATCCCCACCACGCGCTACGTCCCCCTGGTGAAACTCCTCACTGTTAGGTGAAAAGAAGCGACTGGCGACTCCAAATGTATCAGAGGAGGCATGTGGTAGTCTGCAGCACTCCCCGGATCGGCAGAGGGGGTGGAGCAGCGACCGGGACGGCTCGGAGAGCAGGGTGATTGGCCAGGTACAATTCGGGAGAAGGAAAAAAAATTACAAGTTACACTTGTAAACAATGAACTTTGTGGTGCTTTCTTTCTTCTTCACTGCTATGAAATGTAATGAAATTGGAGACATGCTAAAATGAATGTTTAGCGAGCGCAACAGCAAAAATTAAAAGGCCTGAAGTGGGTCAGCATTATGCCGAAACAGCACCTTTTCTCCTTTCTGCTCATGCCTTAATGTCTTTGAACACATGGTGCAAAAACCTGTACCAAGCTCTTTTAGTTTGACACCAAGTGCCCTACATTTTGTCTGTCCCTTCTTTTCATCCAACCAAAGCCCACCGCCATTTACTCTTTTTTTTTTCCCCTTCAATTTTCCCCCTTTTTCTCCCCAATTGTATCTGGCCAATTACCCTGCTTTTTTTGAGCCGTCCTAGTCGCTGCTCCACCCCGGATCTGGGGGGGGGGGGGGGCTCGACCGACCAGAGGAGGCGCTAGTGCAGCGACCAGGACAAATACCCACATCTGACTTCCCATCAGCAGACACGGCCAACTGTGTCTGTAGCGACGCCCGACTAAGCCGGAGGGAACACGGGGATTCGACCTGGCGATCCTGTCGCCATTTACTCTTCACCACGCTCTGTGGCGCTCTGTGTCCTCACCAGCTTACACAACTTCAGATTCCATTCTTTCTATGCAGACACTTTGAATCGTGTGCACAAAGAATGCTACAAGGAAACTCACAGAACATAGACTGCCAACTGGATAACAGACTACAGTACCCACCCCAAATATCACTTGTGAGATATCGCATTACACAACTGACCGTGATTGGTGAAAACTTGTCCAAAAAATGAAATATGTCGGGTGGTTGTTGCCACTTTATTAAAACTTTATCATTTTCTCCCAAATTGTATCCGGCCAATTACCCCACTCTTCTGAGCTGTCTCGGTCTCTGCTCAACCCCCTCTGCTGATCCGGGGAGGGCTGCAGACTACCACATACCTCCTCTCATACATGTGGAGACGCCAGCTGCTTCTTTTCACCTGACAGTGAGGAGTTTTGCCAGGGGGCTGTAGCGTGTGGGAGGATCACGCTATTCCCCCCAGTTCACCCTCCCCCCCAAACAGGTGCCCCGACCAACCAGAGGAGGCGCTAGTGCAGCGACCAGGACACATACCCACATCCGGCTTCCTACCCGCAGACACAGCTAATTGTGTCTGTAGGGACGCCCGACCAAGGTAGCATGGGGATTTGAACCGGCGATCCCTGTGTTGGTAGGCAATGGAAAAGACCGTCATGCCACCCGGACGCTCTTTATTAAAACTTTATTCAAAATTATGAACCTAAAACTCATGTAGGCTGCAGTTACGGCACGGTGCCAGAAAACGTTTAAGCCACGGTATCATCTTTATGTATGACTTCCTCATTTTACGCCCCACCTGGGAGAAGAGCAGGTAGCCGTAGTCGTCGCATGGCAGCATGTCGTCCACCAGCACCGTGGTCCAGGTGCCGTCCTTACACAGCCTGACCTGGTAGGCTCCCTCTGGGCAGATGGTCCGTGTGATCATCACCCGCTCCACCAGCTCTGGACGCTCCGCCAAGACCGCCAGAGCACTCAGGAACCTAGGGAGGGTGGAGGAGGAAAAGGAGAAGAGAAGAATTTAAGGGGAGGCCGCGAAGAGAGGAAAGAGTTGGGTGGAGGAAAGAGGGACAGGGATGGGGGGGTGAGGAGAGGTTTGATTAAAGAAGAGGCGAGGGGTGTAGTGGAGGAGAGAGATGGATGAGGAGGGGAGGGAGGGAGAGAGAGAGAGAGAGAAGAGTCAGTCGAGCACATGAGATGATCGGCAAGAATGGATGGATGGATGATGGGAGTGCAGAAACCAGGAGCAGAGCCCGTGCCTGTGAATCAGCAAAGACAGAGGGATGAAAAGACAGATTAATAGGCAGCTGTTCAGGGTGTGTGGATGGATGGATGGAACTGACACTAGCATGCAGACAGATGGATGGAAAACAAAGTGCTTAGCATGCAGATGGACAGACTGATGGACAGGTGAATTGAAGAAATACCACTGGGCCAAGAGACAAATGAGTGGACGTCCAAATCAAAACAGACAGAGAAACAGGCATGTGTGTGAGAAAGACTCGGTAGGCAGTTAGACTGACAGACTTTATCAGCCTAATGAATAAACAAGCGGAAAGAAACAAGACAGAGAGGAAGGCTGACAGACAGACAGGCGAGCAGTCCATAAATGTATAATTCAACTGTCCAGCTAAGAAGGCTTACTTAGGCAGTTATGAAACGGGTTTTTTTCCTGCTCAAGCACTCATTTGCATAATTCGTGCTTGTTGAAAATCAATAGTGTCAGATGAGTCAAGCTTCCCTGCCTTCTGGTTAGCGGTCCATTACCGCCAATTTAGCCCTCAGCAGAGGGAAACTAACTCATCTTCCCCAATTAGACTGCTGGTGGAATTAGTTAATCGAAATGCAGGATCATCATGAAATGTCACTTCCCCGCATAAGCGTCTCGGGAGACACCTTGGCTCAGAGGGGCTTACGCAAGCTCAACCCAAAACATGCCGCGACAGTCACGTAAACAACCTACAGCTCATTTAAAATTGTAGAAAGAGATACTGAGGGTAGAAAGAGAGATAGACAGATAACTGACAGTCATTGACTGACAGTCATTTCCCCCCCTTTATGACTAGTATGACCTTGACATCCCGGGTGATCAAATTGTAAACAGATGGGTTATCCACATTAAAGGTGTAAATGCCCCTAAAAAGCACTGATGCTTTGTGATCTGATTGGTCAAACCACCTCTGGAGGTGGCCTGGGTTGCACTGTAACCCCATTCTGAGAGTTATCATCCCATTTCATATCAAAGTATGACAAAATTCTTATTTTAGGCGATCTTAACATACATGTCTGCTGCCCTTCTCAGACTTTGGTCATCGATTTTGTGGACAGTTTGGAACCTCACTCGGGCAATAAAAGAACCCACACACTTGAGAGGCCAAACCCTTGACTATGTTCTGTACACTGGTCTCAGCCCTGACAACTTGGAGACTAAAGATATCCGTGTGTCTGATCACAAAGCAGTTTTATTCAGTATGGCTTTATCCCAACTACCTATTGATCACAGTACCCTGTCCGCTGCCATGTTTTTAAGTCTGTGTCTGCTCGCATGTTTTCTGAGCTTTTTACTGCTGCTTCTTTAGCTGCCTTTAACCCACATTTTAACACCGACGCACTGGTCTTCCTTTTTATTCACACTTGTCAGACTGCCCTGGACACTGTCGCCCTCTACAAAGACAATAAGATCACGGCTAAATGAATCCACACAGGAATAAATGAGAGTCTGTAGGAAAAAGGAATGCAAATGTAAAAAATCAGGTTTACATGTATTTTATGACATCTGGAAAGACACAATGAAGAATTATCACAAGGCAGTTAAAGAAGTAAGAGCATCCATCTTCTCAAATTTTAGCAAATCACTCTAACCCCAGAATTTTATTCAAGGTAATAGACTTAATCATCACCCCCTCCCCCTTTCATTTTACCAATGCCTCACAAGAGATGTGTGGAGGTTTTTAAATTGTTTCATAAATAGGGTCAAGGATATAAAGCAACAACCCCCCCCCCCCCAGAGTATTTTTACATAACAGTAGGGACATTCATAGTTATCTTAGCAATTTGGAACCTGTATCGTTGACCTTTTTATCTGAAATCATATCCCATATGACATCAACCATGTGCAGTCTTGATATTATTCCCACTACATTTCTTAAAGAGGATGTTGACACAGTTGGGCCCAGTACTTTATTGATTATTAATAGCTCCTTAGCAACAGGCATTTTTACATCTATTTTTAAACATGCTGTGGTCCAATCTCTTTTAAAGAAACCTAACCTTGATCCTTCTGTTCTTAACAATTTTAGGCCAATTTCTAAACTTCCACTTTTATAAAAGAATAAGAAGCTTGTCAATAAACGCAGTATCCAGATGTACTGATTCAGCCTTCTTTGATTGTCTTACCTGGATTATTGAACATGCATCAAGACATTTCCTCCACTTTTATCAAAAATTTTAGAAAAAGTGGTTTAAACCCAACTTTTAGCTTTTATGTTTCACAATAACATCTTTTACAAGTTTCAGTCAGGTTTTAGAGCTTTACACAGCACAGAAACCGCCCTCCTCAAGGAAATCAATGACCTCTTTTCAATAGCTGACAGGCGGGGGGGCAATTTTACTTTTAGACCTCAAAGTAGCTTTTGACACATTAGATCATACCATTTTAACTGACCATCTTAAAACCTGGGTTGGCATCAACGACACTGCACTTAGTTGGTTTCAGTCTTATGTTTCAGAAAGAACCTACTCAGTCATCATAGGTAATTACTCATCTGCTACATTTCGCATTACCTGTGTACCGCAAGGTTCAATTTTAGGTCCAATTCTATTTTTTCTCTACATGCTTCCACTTGGCCAAATCATCCACTGTCACAATGTCTCTTTACATTGCTATGCAGATGTGCTATTCAGACGACACACAGATCTACCTTGCTGCTGTTCTAGACTGTCTCAGTGATGTCAACTGTTGGATGGCACAAAATTATCTTCAACTCAATAACTCAAAACCAGAAATCACACCGTTGTCCCCCAAACCCTTTTAGTCTCAGTGAGAGTGGCCTTGGTCCCTTATCTAATGTGAAGCCTGTTGCCAGAAATTTGGGAGTATTATTTGACTCAGATTTAAGCTTTGAACCACAGATATAAAAAATGTGTCACTCTCGCCTGCAACTGGTTCAGAACGCAGCAGCTAGGCTTCCTACTGGTTTTAACAGATGACATCACATCATCTCAATTGTGGCCTCTCTTCATTGGCTCCCTGTTCTTTTTGGAATTGATTTTAAGATTTTACTGATCACTTTTAAGCATATCTGGGCCTGGCCCCAAGCTAAGTATTAGAAATGTTGACCTAATATGAGCCAGTCGCAGTCCTAGATCCTCAGGTACGGCCCTTCTAGCCGTTCCAAAGTCAAGGCTTAAATCTAAAGGTGACTGTGCTTTTGCTGCCAGGGCCCCTTGGCTTTGGAACGACCTGCCTAAGGAGATACGACTTGCAGAATTAGTGACTTCTTTTAAATCACTTCTTAAAACCCATTTTTATCTTTTAAATCACTTCTTAAAACCCATTTTTATTTTATGTGATGTCACCTTTTTATTGCTTTTAATTGTATTTATTTATATTTACATTTGTTTTTTTTTTACTACTTTTATCGGTTTTAGCATCTTTATCCCTTAACATCTTTGTTTTCTCTCTACTGTGTTTTTGCATCTTTTGTCTTGTTTTAACGTTATCTTGAGTTTACCTTAATTTTGTCTTGCTTTTGTTTGGCCCTACTGTTTGGTTTTCTGTTGATTACTGCTTTTTGAGTATTCTGATTTTGCTGTGTCTGTCAAAGCTCTTTGTAAACTCTGTTTTTAAAGATGCTATATAAAGTGTATTATTATTATTATCATCATCATCAAGTAACTCAATGTATTTTAATTGTATTTGTCTAGCCACATTTTTCAACATCTATGTATGCAGAAACAAATGTATGCTGATGCACACATTCATTACAAGTATATGAGTGGCGGGAAGCTAACAAGTGGTTGAAAAATGATACTAATATTAAAATTTAACATAGAAAATATGATTATGATCTGCTGCCAGGTATCAAATGGCCAATGCAATCCTCTTCTCCGGCTGCATGGTCAGGTGCAAATATATTTTACCTCTGGATAAAGGATCATAGTTTCACATAGATTAAATATATGATGTCACATAGGAAGGTCAGATGGCCAGTCTCTATTAGCTAATGTCCCAAGTGCAATTCATTACCATCAGTTCTGACTCTTTTCCTGCTTCCAAATACTCCTTTGGCCAGTGGTGGGACTGAGAACTGAGATGAAGACAACTGCATTAAACTACTTTCTCCTCTGTTTTTGCCTGTAGCACGGTATGCCAATTTTCTGAGACAGCGTCTTATTTCCACTTCAAAATTGAAGAGAAAGTGTCTATAACAGCACAACTTTACATATTGCAAGCCTCGGCTGCTTAGCTGATGCAGATTTTCTGGAACAAACCTGAAGCACTGAGTGAGCGGTGCAATACAGTTTATTTGCTGTTCACTTCTTTCAGTTTAATTCAAAGCATTTAAGATGAGTAGGAGGCAAAGAAATGCCCTCTAAAGGTAAATAACCTTTTATCTCTACTTTTTGCATTTGTTTCCCACCCACAGGTGAAATTTCATGGTGGGATCTAGATTTCAAATCAACAAAAGTTACACATGCAACAACTGCAAAAAAAATTTTTTTTTTAAATAAAGCATCCACATCAGCACCAACAATAAGTTTTACCAGGCAGCAGACAGAGTCGGAAAAACATTTGTCTCAGTTGAATTGCTCACCCTGTCACTGCTCTGTGGTTTTTACAGGGGGGGAGGCAGATGGTCAGCATTTAATTCTTTGTCTTTAATGGCCTCTGCTTTAAACAAGACTCACTATGACAACAGTAAAAAAACAGATAAATAAAAAGAACATATTTCTCCTCTTTTTGCTGCACTTCCTACAAATCAACAGAGGTCATTCTGAAATTAATTAGGCCGTCATCATTGTGGCTGAAATGCAATTGCCAAATGTACTGCCCAATTTTAAGATGACCGTTATCGATCACATTTAGGAATCAGGAACACTTAATTTGTCGTTTCATTTCATGTGCTTGTGTACATGAAATGAAACGAAATGCCATTTCCCCCAGCCCACAGCAGTGCAACACAAACACATCCAAAAACTACAAGAACTACAAGAACACATATATCCAAACTAAATAAAAAAAATTTAAAAAAAAACACTGTCCAAGGGAACGAACGCCAGCCAGGATGACTGTCAGAACTGCTGGTCTGCATGGGTTAGCAGTTAGCTTAGCCTGCCCCACGTCCTGTCAGACTGCCCTCGGCGTTTCCTCCTCGGGCACAGCTCCAGGCAGGGTTCGTGGTCCCTGGGCCCACCGGACGAAGCAGATCAAGCTCTCCCAGCCGATCCAGCACCAGCTCTCCCAGCCAGACACCCCTGACACACATCCCCGCACTCCACACGACGACATCAAAAGCACCATAGTTAACACCAGGTGAGGCCGCCGCCAGACCGCCCTCGGTGTCATCGGAACTGTCGGTCTGCATGGGTTAGCAGTTAGCTTAGCCTGCCCTGCTTTCGTGTCCTATTTGACTGCCCTTGGTGTCACCTCCTCGGGTGCAGCTCCACAAGGCTGTGGTCCCTGGGCCCACAGGATCAATAAGGATTAATATTATCCCTGACCTGAGAAACCAAAGTCCCGTGACAGTGACTCAAGTCCATACCTGACCTTACTGACTGGTGTGATGATAACTTCCTCTACCATCCATCCATTCCGTCCATTATCCTAACCGCTTATCCTGCTCTCAGGGTTGCGGGAATGCTGGAGCCTATTTCCAGCAGACACTGGGCGGCAGGTGGGGAGACACCCTGGACAGGCTGCCAGGCCATCACAGGGCCCACACATACACACACACACCCATTCATTCCTAGGGACAATTTTAGTACGGCCAATTAACCTGACTTACATGTCTTTGGACTGTGGGAGGAAACCGGAGCCCCCAGAGGAAACCCACGCAGCCTTGGGGAGAACATGCAAACTCCACACAGAGGACGACCCGGGACGACCCCCCCAAGGTTGGACTACCCCAGGGCTCGAACCCAGGACCTTCTTGCTGTGAGGCGATCATGCTAACCACCGTGCCGCCAACTTCCTCTATCTCAACATGTTCACCAACCGACCCACATCCAAGCCAGCATAGAGAGAAAATGGAGGTTGTAGAGGTCATGATGTGCCTGGACATCACATGACGCATTTCAGTAAACACACCACAGACATCTGAAAAGACTGCCAACAGAGTCTGTTAATCATTCACGAGCTGAAGAATCTGTCTTGTCCAACCCAGCTTTCTCCTTTCATCTCATCTTATAGGACACCATCATTGAACTGGTTCTTCGCCACGAAACACCAAACTCACACCCTAAACAAATATAACTGCCCCCTTTAAGTTTGTGGAAACTAAAAATCGAAATTTTCCAGCTGCAGAGGTCAAGACAAATTTCCCTGTGAGACTACAGCTCCAGTTACCCCAGTCAACATCACATGGTTTTATCAGCCAATCACGACAGAACACAGGAGCCAGCTGACAGGTGGGGGGACACAGAGAAAACAGGACGCTCCCATGACGGTAATATCTCCACAAACAGATGTGAACGTGTTCAGGTTGCGAAGTAGAAATTATCTGCAGAGCAATAAAGACACAGATTTGAACAGATATATCCGCTGGAGACTGAGTTCAGACGTTTCCCATCTCTAGAATCCTTCAAGGAAAAGTAAAAACCGCTGACATGTGTGAGACTTTGACGAGTCGAACCTTTCACACACGCCTCCGCTCAGAAGCTATTTTTAGTCCAAGACTTCTCCAGATAAATGAAACCTTTTTCTTTCTTCATTTCACGGGCACGGCGACACTTATTAATAGAGCCATGACCCATCTGCTCCAGTGGTGGGGGAGTGGGGACACTCAGCGCCATTCAGACCAGAGACGAAAGACCAATTGGATAAAAAAGAATCAAATCGAAATCCAATTAGCCGCAGCGTAACGAGACGCCGCCGACGGCCCGCGTCCCCACCGCGCCCAAGGACGCGGGTGATTGGCTCGTACACCAGCCAGCATCTAGCGTCATTGGCTGGGTGGTCAGCACTGCACTGTTTGCTTGTTATTTAGGCCATATGTGCAATGTGTGTATTTATTGTGTATGTAACATGAATCAAAGACTGCGTGCTTAATGTGTGCAGTCTGTTATGTGTGTGTAATGTGTGTGTCATTTATGTATTTGTGTGTGTGTGTGTGTGTGTAAAAGAGGTTCAGCCAGAAGAGGAATTTGGGTTGCATCCTGTTACCGGCAACAACCGGGTCTCTAGGAAGGGTTATTTTTGATAAACTATGGATTGGATAAGTGTGTGTGTGTGTGTGTGTGTGAAAGAGAGAGAGTGAGTGAGTGAGAGTGAGTGAGAGAGAAAGCGAGAGTGTGAGTAAGTGAGAGAGAGAGAGAGTGTGTGAATGAGATGCATTGTGTGTGAGGGATGAAATGAAAATTGTGTCCAAATAACTTCGACTGATTGTGTTTTGTGTAAGTGTGTGGGATGGTGTATGGCAGCTCCCACAACACATCATTCACGCACACACACTTAAGACTCACCCAAGGACAGAACAGAACAAGGGCAGTGAGATAAAGGGGATGTCCATACCTACATTCCTATGAACAATCCCCCTGTCAGTTGTACTATCTGTACTACACCTTCATCTCTCTCTCTCTTTCTCTCTTATTCTACATCTTTCCTTTGTCCATACATTCTTTCCACTTCTTTGCTACCTCTGTCACCTTGCATGACCCCACTTCCTTTTTCACGGCTGTTTCCCTCACACAGTCTCTCTCTCTCTCGCCCCTGGCTTTACACTGCAGTGTGTATCTGCAGTTGGTATGACAACAAACCACATGGACGCCATTATCCATTTCATTCTTTACATTGTTAAGCAAACCTCTGGAAGAGGAAGAGAGGGATGAGAGGTTGCCTTTTGCAACGGGGGAGATTTGACTTTGTCCTAAAATACAAACAACACACACATGCACACACACACACACACACAGATTCGACAATACCAATGCCAGATACAGAACTGACACCATGCACAGAATCACCAGCATTCATTTTAAAATATATTTGTCTGTGACATCGTTTGAAAGATGGAAAAGGTATCGATCTGATGAAAACGCCTCCATCACCAGACACTCTAATAATCGCCATTTCCTCATTACTGATTTAAAAAGATGAGCTGACTTCATTGTCGTCTCGTTTCAGAGAGAAGGGGGCTGATAAAGCCAAAGTGACTCGTAGTATCTACGACCCATCGTCTGGGCTCGGACACTAGGGAGCAGGTTGCGGGTGATTAGAGAGCCTGTTAGGTCTAAATCTAGTGCGGATGTGGAGTCAACTAGTTGAATTAATATGTTTTGCCAGGGAATTTCTCATAGCATAGACTATCTGATTGACAGCTTGGTCTACAACACTGAGACCGTCTCCCCAGCCCGCTGTATTGCTCCCAAGCTCTCCTCCCCTAAATGTGAGTCACAATAATTTAATAATCATTCCTACCACTGGCGGTGGTGAAAAGTACAACAAAGCACCTAATAAGCTACAAAACTAAGCATTTAGGGGTGCCCGGGTAGAGTAGCAGTCTATTCCGCTGCCTACCAACATGGGGATCCCCGGTTCGAATCCCTATGTTACCTCCGGCTTGGTCGGGCATCCCTACAGACACAATTGGCTGTGTTTGTGGGTGGGAAGCCGGATGTGGGTATGTGTCCTGGTAACTGCACTAGCGCCTCCTCTGGTCGGTCAGGGCTCCTGTTCGGGGAGGGGGGGGGGTAGCGTGATCCTCCCACGCGCTACATCCTCCTGGCGAAACTCCTCACTGTCAGGTGAAAAGAAGCAGCTGGCGACTCCACATGTATCGGAGGAGGCATGTGGTAGTCTGCAGCCCTCCCGGGATCAGCAGAGGGAGTGGAGCAGAGATCGGGATGGCTCGGAAGAGTGGGGTAATTGGCCAAGTACAATTGGGGAGGAAAACAGGGAAAATCAACAACAACAAAAAAAAAACAACTAAGCATTTAATGTTATCAAAAGTGTGACCACATATCATCCAAAGCGTACGCCATCAAAATTGTCAACTAATAATACAAGGTGTCTGATTCCAATTAATATGTCACCTATTGGAAGCTCTTAAGTTCTGCCTACTACTGAGCACTTCCACAAGATGCTTAAATTTGGTTTCATAAATATCAGCTCATTGTCTACCAAAGCCTTACTAATAAATGATCTGATTCTTCAACATAGTTTCGATATGATTGGGTTACGTGAAACATGGCTGAAACCAAATGTTTTCTTTCCCGGAAATGAAGCTTCTTCATCCAACTATATTTATGCCCCTGTAGCTCGGGCAAATAAACAAGGTGGGGGTGTTGCCTTAATATTTAAGTGTATATTCAATCTGACTTCTAGACTTGAATCTAAATTCCAGTCTTTTGAGGCTCTTGTTCTAGGTTCATTTCCCTCAGCCATGAACAGACTCGGCTCAGTCCAGATTGTGATACTCTATCAACCTCCTGGCTCTTACTCACCATTTCACTTACGTAACATAGCTACAATTCGGTCTTTTCTCTCCATGGCTGACGCAGAGACTCTAATACATGCATTTGTTTCATCCAGACTTGATTACTGTAATGTTCTGTTCTCAGGTCTGCCACATTCTAGTACTAAAAGTCTTCAGATGGTTCAGAATGCTGCAGCTAGAATCCTAACTAAAACTAGGAAATTTGACCATATTACACCAATTCTTGCCTCCCTTCATTGCCTTCCTATCCATGTTAGATCAGAATACAAGGTGCTTCTGCTGACTTATAAAATCCTAAATGGGCTTGCCCCATCTTACCTGTCTGATCTCCTTAAACCTTACATGCCATCTCGAGCTTTTCGTTCTCAAAATACAGGTCTCCTGTGTGTACTCAAGTTAAAAAGAAGTCAGCTGGTGGCAGGGCCTTTTCCTATCGGGCTCCATTGTTGTGGAATAACCTGCCTGCTGCCATCAGACAATCAGAGTCTGTTGAGTCTTTAAATCCAAACTTAAAACTCATCTTTTTGCCTTAGCTTACAATTAGTTGCCTTTAAGTTGAGCGCTTCACAACCTGTACTGGATGGCGGGTCGGTTTTCTGTCTCAATGAATTTTACAACCACTGTTCTGCTGACGAGATTATCGAGTATAGATTACAGAGTATAGATTATGACTAGTTGATGACTTAATTGATGACTAATGACTATTGCAAACTGTTCTCTTCTCTAACATGTCTTTTCTCTCTCTCTGAATGATGTCTTCTCCTTTCTCTTTTTCTGTGTTTGAATGATGTCATGTGAGTCTCTCTTGTGTGCACTTGCAGTCAGTTTTCCTCCCAGGTGTCCGTGGGGTCGCGTGGCCTGGGTCCTGGACTGTTCCGTTGGCATGTGGACACTGCTTGACATCCTGTGCATCATGTTCTTCATCAATTTTATGTCCATTATAATTCTGTTATCCTCTTTCAATGTTGTATTATGTAAATTGCGTGAACACAACATCCATTGCACGCTGTCTGTCTTGGGAGAGAGATCCCTCCTCTGTTGCTCTCCCTGAGGTTTCTTCCTATTTTTTCTCCCTGTTAAAGGTTTTTTTTTAGGGAGTTGTTCCTTATCCGATGAGAGGGTCTAAGGTCAGGATGTTGTGTTGCTGTTAAGCCCACTGAGGAAAATTTGTAATTTGTGATATTGGGCTATACACATAAAATTTAATTGATTTGATTTGATTTGATTTCTTGGAAGAATTTGTCTCAGGTCTTGTTACTCATACTGGTGAGATTCCAATTCTTGGTGATTTCAATATTCATCTGAATAAGGCTGCTGATCCTCCAAGTAAAGCCTTTCTGGAGCTTGTTGATATTTTTGGGTTCGCTCAGTTTGTTCAAGAGTCGGCTCATTGCAGTGGTGACACCCTTAATTTAGTTTTATCCAAAGCGATAGCCGTTTTTGATCTGACACAGCAGATATGGTTGGCAAGACATTCAGATCATTTTCTCATCAAATTTGAAGTATTATTGGCCCGTCCAGTTAATGTCAACACAGATGTAATTGCCACTCGCCACATTGGTCCATCCACTGTAATTGCATTTGGTCAGCAGCTGCCTGAAGTCTTGGCTCCTTTTCACTGTAGAAACTGACTCTGTTGACAATTTCACTAGTGACTTAGTATATGTGGCCCTCTCTAGTGTCCTCTATTTAGTTGCACCTCTCACTACCAGAGCTAGGCAACTAAAGAGGCCTACACCCTGGTTTAACCATGAGACACATGCAATTCAGTGGGCCTCCAGGAGACTGGAACGTAAATGGCAAAAATCAGAATTGGACATTTTTCACATATCTTGGCATGAATATTTATTGAAATACAAGCATACTTTATCTGCTGCAAAAGCAACATCTCTCTCTCTCTCTCACTTAATAAATTTTAATAAGCATAACCCCAGAGTTCTCTTTGACACTGTATCTAAACTTACTAAAAAGCAGCTGTCTATTAGCGGCTCATCATTCACGGCCCATGAGTTTCTAGACTTTTTCTGCAATAAGGTTAATGAGATCATAAATAATATTAGTTCTTCAACTCCAGCTACTCCTGCAGATCCTGTCTTACCAAATTAATATCTATACAATGAGTCACTGATAGTTCCTGTTATTACAGGTTTTGAGAATATCTCTCTTGATACTTTGACTAAGCTCATGTCAACTTTTAAACCAACTACTTGCCTACTCTACCCTTTACCAGCAACATTTTTTAAATAGCCTGGCCTTTCCTGGGACCTACAATGCTAGACATTGGGAATTTATCACTTACTACTGGCACTGCTCCCAGCAGTTTTAAGACAGCTGTGTTCAAACCTCTACTTAAGAAACCGCACCCCAATCCAGGGTCTCTTAATAACTATTGACCAGTCTCTAATCTTCCATTCTTTTCTAAAGTACTAGAAAGATCGTGTATCAACAACTTTCAACTCATATAGAGCAAAATCATCTATATGAACCTTTTCAATCGGCTTTCAGGGCCTGTCAACTCCACTGAAACTGCTTTGACCAGAGTGGTGAATGATCTTCTAGAAGCTATGGACTCTGATTCCACTTCTGTTCTTCTAGTAGTGGACCTCAGCGCGGCCTTTGACGCCATTGATCACTGTGTACTATTAGTCAGAATAAAATTTAATTTTGGTGTCTCTGGCTTAGCTCTCTCTTGCCTTAAGTCCTACTTACGTATCTGGAAGAACACATTGTCCCTGCTATAATATTATTACATCGAAATTCTCTGACGTTAAATATGGCATACCTCAGGGCTCAGTTCTTGGCCCTTTACTTTTCCCTCTTTATATTTCACCTCTTGGCCAAATTACATGCAGTCATGGAATAAATTTTCATTTCTATACAGATGATACTCAGCTGTATGCACCTACAAGGGCTGATAATCATACTCAAATGACTAATTTAGAAGCCTGCTTGGCTGCTTTGAAAAACTGGACGTCACTAAATTTTCTGCTTTTAAATATGGATGAAACGGAGATGCTGGTCGTTGGCCCTGCTAGACAAAGACACCAATTTGATCAAGTAACAATAACAAATGACAACTCTGTGATTTCACAAAGTGTGGCAGCCAAAACTCTTGGTGTTATGTTTGATCCCAGCCTTTCCTTTGATAAGCACATTAAAGAAATCACCAAGACTGCCTTTTTTCACTTATGTAACGTAACATAGCTAAAATTTGGTATTTCCTGACCATGGCTGACGCAGAGACTCTAATACATGCATTTGTTTCATCCAGACTTGATTATTGTAGTGTTCTATGCTCAGGTCTGCCACATGCTAGTACCAGATGTCTTCAGATGGTTCAGAATGCTGCAGCTAGAATCCTAACTAAAACTAGAAAATTTTACCATATTATACCAATTCATGTCTCCCTTCATTGGCTTCCTATCCATGTTAGATCAGACTTCAAGGTGCTTCTGCTGACTTATAAAATCCTAAATGGGCTTGCCCCATCTTACCTGTCTGATCTCCTTAAACCGTACATTCCACCTCGAGCTCTTCACTCTCAAAATACAGGGTTCCTGTGTGTACCCAAAGTTAAAAAGAAGTCAGCTGTTGGCAGAGCCTTTTCCTATCGGGCTTTGTTCTGGTGGAATAACCTGCCTGCTGCCGTCAGACAATCAGAGTCTGTTGAGTCCTATAAATCCAAAACTATACCTCGTCTTTTTACCTTAGCCTACATTTGGTTGTCTTTAAGTTGAGTGCTTAACAACCCGTACTGCACGGCGGGTCGGTTTCTGTCTCAATGAATTTACCAACCACTGTTCTGCTGACGAGATTATGGAATATAGATTATTGACTATTGCAAACTTCTTTTCTCTCATGTTTTTTTTCTCCCTCTCTCTGAATGATGTCTTCTCCTTTCTCTTCTTCTGTGTGTGTGAATGGTGTGACGTGCGTCTCCGTTGTGTACACGTGCAAGTCTGTCCTCCTCCCAGGTCTCCATGGTGATGGTGGTCACCACCTGAACACTGCTTAGCATTCCCCTCATCAAATTTCTTTTATATATCTTATAAATCCTTACAATTTTGTTATCCTGTTTCAATGTTATATCCTCTCACACAGACATGTGACTAATGTGTTTTTTGTTTTTTGGTCTTCATGGTGATTGATGGTGGTCGCGTGGCTCAGGTCCTGGGTTTTTCCGGTGGCATCTGGACATTCCCTGGCATCCTACTCATCATATTATTCACATATTTTATAATTACATTATAATTCTGTTATCCTCTTTCAACGTTGTATTGTGTAAATTGTTTTTTATTCTATACAGACAACATCCATTGCACGTTTTCCGTCTTAGGAGAGAGATCCTTCCTCTGTTGCTCTCCCTGAGGTTTCTTCCTATTTTTTCTCCCTTTTAAAGGGTTTTTTTTTTTTGGGAGTTGTTCCTTATCTGATGCGAGGGTCTAAGGACAGGATGTTGTGTTGCTGTAAAGCCCCCTGAGGCAAATTTGTAATTTGTGATATTGGGCTATACAAATGAAACTGACTTGACTTGACTTGAAATGACTTAAGTATAAACCATCCTGTGAGACTTCGTATGAGGGTATGAGTAGAGTAACTGGATTGTTCATCTGCAGTACGGACATGTAATCGGCACATCCCTTAAAGTACGCTCAGGAAGATACCATGCTCTGTCTTACCAGCAGTTTCCCAGCAGGCCTTGCAGGATGTCGGAGGGCCGTGGTGTGCGGAAGACGGACCACTTGACGCCTCGGTCTTTGAAGTTGCTGCAGTTGATCTCGTGGGGGCGGAGCCACTTTTTGATTCGCTGCTGCACACTGTCGCCTTCAGGAAAGCCAACGGAGCGCGGGCCGGGGGGAAAACTGTCATCCACAAAGTTCACCGTGTTCTAAAAGAGAGAGAGGGAGCGAGAGAGAGAGAGAGAGCGAGCGAGTGAGAGAGAAACACAGGGGGCCGGATGGACAGATTATGGAACTAAGTTAAACAGTAGGTATATTCAATAAAGGCACAGTGGGCTCCATTCAAGTTAATCATATTCAAAACAAAAAAAGTGGGACAGTCAGCAAAATGAAAACAGATGGCTTAATCTAAGAGATTAATCTAGGAGACTTAATCTAAGAGACACAACTAAACCTTTATTTTTCTTTTACAATTATACTACAGGGAGGAGGTGGAACAGCATGAAAATGAAAGGGAACAGAGGAGTAATGCCTGGCCCGATGGCACTGTGAGCTACGACCCTCAACTTCAAAGTCCTTGAAGCAACATCCGTTACGTGGTTTCTAATCTGGCGCCGATTAATTCAGGATCCCGCTGGCTGCCATAGGAGCCCCAGGAAACTGGCAGGAACAAAGGGCACACCGCTGACTCACAAATTTATTCCCGTGGTGGGAGGACGTGACTCCCCGCCGCTAGCACATTAGCATATGCACGCTCAGCAGGACAGCAGGAGCACCAAACATGCCTCAGCCGGCCTCCAGACCGCACGCCAGATGAACTATCAAACACCTCCCAACACGTTCTCACGCTCAGGCCCAAGGCTTACAAACCTCCATGTCGGATTATAAAACCTGTAAACCTACCCTGAAACGCAAGGCACGTTCACCCTACTGTACAGCGGATCCACAAACAGGTGCATTTAAGAGGTCAAGACACCCAATCTGTTCCAGGCCATTGGCCTGGTGAAAAACACTCCGGTAAAAGACCTTACGGGGCACGCGAACACACACGTGCCCCCCCAAAAAAACATGTCGCTATCTGCTTTCCTGTCGGCAGAGTGAGGACAACCTGGGCTCACAGAGAGTGGGTGGGGCAGGTTGAGGGTAGAAGCAGGGGGGGTGGGAGCTCAGCGGGCAGTCAGTGTGTGGGTCAAATTGATTTGTCATCGCCCCAGACAATCCAATTTTGTCACCTCTGCACAGTGCCAGCCGTCAGCCACAGGCATTGGAGTACCTCCTCCTCCTCCTCACCACCTCCTAATCCCCCCCACCCCCAATCTACTCTATGCCCCTTCTCCCTCTGCAACAACCATTTCCCTGAGAGGACCGACTGCCTGCAGTCCCCATTTGGCTTATTGATGCTACAGTTCACCGATTTATCCAGGATTCCTATTGGCTGTGGTTTTAATGCAGTGGTCAGGGAAAGGCTTTGGCCCTGGTAACACGGTTTTTGAGCGAATGCCTCCGGGTCAACAACATACTGGAATATGACAATATCTAAATTTCCTCCCAGTAAGATACCATTGAAAGGCAACAATAATTTTGAACTATTGCCAAGCACCAAATGCCAATTGTTGCCAAGCACCAAATGTAATGTGACTGTAAAGCCATCTGGGACTAAATTGTGATACACAGCTACACAAATAAACTTGATTTAACACACACCCAAACCCACACATTCAAATCTTTTGCAAGTGTATGGCGTGGACCTGATTGTCAGTAACATTTAGTAATGTTTAATATTAGGTAGGCGCTCCCCCCCCCAAAAGCTCGTCAGAGTATCGTGGGTCAATTCCTTTTCTGACATGGGTCACATCTCTGTGCTGTACGCGGCCCGATAAGCTACAGAGTGAATTAAACTTCTCATACTGGCAGTTTCACTGTCATTCACTAACTGCTGAACCACGTCGAGGACTGGACTCCTCACTTTGGTTGGCGGTTGTGCATTGCTCTACCTGCAAGTTACCAGCTCAACCTTTGCAGAAGCTACTCGTGCTAGCCTAGATGTTAAGATGCTACCGTAGACGGCTGCCCATTCGTATCCTCCACTCATACTAATTTCGTCAACTTATAGTCCTTTTTATATACTACGTAGAACACCAACTTACATCTATATATCAATCTTATTTTTCGAATGTTGTGTTATGTCTAACTTGTGGTGCGAAAGCTTAGAAAATTCGACCTTGTTCCGGGAAAAAAAATTAACGCTCCTTTTTCACAGTGTAATATTCACATTCTGTGTGGAATCAGAAACAGAATCAGAATACTTTATTCATCCCTGAGGAGAAATTGGGTCATCATCATCATCATCAGTTCCGTAACCTATGGAGGTCGTAGAGGCACAGCTGATACCTCAACAAGTCTCGGTTGAGCCATCGTTGTGTTTCAGTTGGGGGAGTACCTGGTGGTCCCTATCTCCTCTCCAGGTATTGATGGCCGTTGGGTCACAGAGGAACTCATCCGCCCTTTGACAGGTTTTGTTTTTAGTCCTGCTGGGTGTCCACACACCCTCCTCACAAAAACCCAAGGGTTGAAGTGGGGGGGACGGTTTAGTTGCCGACGACCCAACAGTTGCAGTTTAACTTTGTACCCAGGACAAAAGAGAGAGCGGGTGGGGAGAGTGTGTGGAAGTACTCATGACAAACACAACAGTTCAAAAAAAATATATTGACTTGTGAATTAATCGCATGAAAAAAAAAAACCCACCATGTCAAGTACTGCTAAGTTAAAAGTTTATTGGCAAATAAATCAAAGGCTGATTCTGTTTCTGATCCCAGCTCTCTATTCATTAAGGGAAACCGGTGCTACTCATCACCATTTCTCTCCTCTGGACATTTGCCAGTGACTAAACACTCAACAGCATTCATCCAGTTCAGCATTTGCTTAATCCAGGCTAACTCGGGCTGACCCGGACAAGGAAAACCCACCGACCCTCGGCTCCCAGACACAAGGCCCCTTCTTTTGAGAGCAGTATGAAGTAAGAGGTGAGCTAGTGAGATGTTATTCAACCTACTGAGGTCTGAATATCTTGTTAACATGGGAGACACAGAGACAGATCTGACGATGGCACGCTCACCCAACTAATACCAAAGGGGCAGCGGCGCTACCTGTTGTGTACTAAACCATCCAACATGCGAGCCAGGAACTCAGGGGAAAACTAAAGGAGTGCACTCAGTAGAGTGCAGATCTCCGCCAGGTGTACGTATCGCCCCCTTCTCTGTACACGCACAAACAGCGCAGCGCCCATTCAATTGAATGGGTAAAAAGTTTCTGATTGTAGCACTTAAGCTAAAAAAAATCTACCTAACAATCAAGCTAAAAAAATCGACCCGATAAAAACTTTTTGCCTGTCAGTCTGTGGATGCACAGCGTCTTTGGCGGACCTTCGCACAAAAGCGATCAAGTCTAATATGAAATGAAAGAGATCAGGCTATCATAATTTCAAAGCTCTCATTAAAAGACTGGAAAGGCGTTTAACCGTCGCGGTTTTCATGATATCAAATGAATCAAGGCGAGTGGCTGCTCTGCTGATTGGACTTCCATTCATAAAACAAGGTTAGGAAAACATAGCTCAGCCATGGGACATATTTTACTGTAGCTACTGAGTTGATTTCCAGCTGTAGCAGTGATTAATCCATCTCTTGAAATTGTATTTTTATAGCAGAGTTTTAACATTGGTGACTATGGCACTTCAGCGTGGCGGCGAGGTGAATAAAGTGCATTATTTTTGGTTCATCCGGTGTACTGCCGGTTCTCCTGTGCTGAGATCAGCAGTGGATGTTCTGCTGGCTTGCGAAATACTATCGACTTCTCATTTACTTTCAAGACTCATACCCGAATATGTTTTGGGTTTGACACTATTGCGGCTCAGTCTGACTCAAACAGAGATACGAGTCGCACATGCGCATGGCTGACTCAGACCAGGCAGCGGCAGAAAGCAGCGTTGGTCCAGCGAACCAGTGTAAATTAGAAGAGGGAGCAGCGATAGCGAGAACAAACATTTTTTTGAAGGTTTTTAATCACTGCAACCACGAGAGTTTTTTCATTATAACTGTGCACAAAGAAATTTAGGCCGCGGGTGTCCGGGTGGCATAGTGGTCTATTCCGTTGCCTACCAACATGGGAATCGCCGGTTCAAATTCCCGTGTTACCCCCGGCTTGGCTGGATGTCCCTATAGACACAATTGCCGTATCTGCGGGTGGGAAGCCGGATGTGGGTATGTGTCCTGGTCACTGCACTAGCCCCTCCTCTGGTCAGTCGAGGCGCCTGTTGGCACTACGTCCCCCTGGTGAAACTTCTCACTGTGACTCCACTTGTATCGGAGGAGGCATGTGGTAGTCTGCAGCCCTCCCCAGATCGGCAGAGTGGGTGGAGCAATGGCCAGGATGACTCGGAAGAGTGGGGTAATTGGCCAAGTACAATTAGGGAGAAAAGGGGGTGAATTTAGGCCAATAGGGCCAATAATTTGTGAGATTATCCATGGACGGATGGACGAACATACAGATTGAAAGACACACACACACACGCACACACACACACACACACACACACACACACACACGTGACCAAACACAATCCCCTCCAGGCCACCGCCTGGTGGGGATAAAAACCCTCAACGTGGATGAAAGAATTGACTCCAATGTGCGATGAGTTATTTACCAATTGTTAGTTTCTGTGCACCATCTTTTACCAAGAGGACAGCAGAGAAGGCACTTGATGACACTCATTTACTACCCTTTGTGTGAAAGATAATCAAACACGCAATCTCCACATCGGGGGGGAAAAAAGTAATCATCTCCCACTGCTTAATCAAACCTAATTACTGGGATAATTTAGGACCTGCTGCTCAGATAATCTCTTATTAACATTTAGACCCCATAGACTGAACTGCCTTCAGACTGACACCAATGTCACCTTTCCTGCGAGGGAAATATGTCATGCCAGGATCCTTCCATAAACCACTGGAATTTAGGTTACACAGTGACCTCGAACTCACAAAGAGATCCAACTGAATAGTCAGATAGAGAGACAGACTGATAGACTACTGGGAGTTAAAGCTCATCAACGGGGCCTTGTACGGCCTTGTGTGAGCCACCAGGTAAACTATGAACGCCAGTCAATCCGTTCCTGCAAGGCGTCTCTCTGTCCTGCCCACAGCGGGTTGGCAAGGATTGGCAATGCCGCCACGCTGGGTTTTCTGGCTCAGCAGAGACACTGATGGGTCCTTGGCGGTGCCAACTTGTTTGTTGGCATGCCCGGCGAGCCGGCAAACAGGCGACCCCACAGAGCGGAGCAACAGCTGCGAGCCCCCCGAACTAGACTAAAAGAGTGTAGATCAAGCGCAACCACTGCAGCTAATTTGGGGAAGCCAACGTGGAAGTGCCTTAAGATGCAGTTCTTGTAATGGTCGCCAGATGCCGGCCCCTAAGACTACGGTTGTGTGCAAGCCAACTTCTCTCTCGAAACACAAGGTCAATGAGTTTCTCAACATGAGGCTAGCATCTCAAGAGGTAATTTCACTTCTTCTAATTTCCGTTTCGGTGTGAGTTTGGAAAGTAAGTGTTCCATTAAGAGGCTATAAAAGCTTCAAGATCAGCACGTAATTTTTTTTCCAGGCTTTTGGCATTTTACACATTTCTACAATAACAAAGTTTGTGTAATCAAGCACAATAATAATACAAGTAAAATGGTTGTATTTCTTAATTTTGTTGATTTAATCCTCTGTGATGATGGCCAATTTGACAACTGTTTAGACAATTCTCTATCCCATACAGAGAATCCACCTGCGTTTGCTGACACTCATGTGCACAAAGACACAGAGGTTTCTGTGATGGGAAGCAATGGCCGCTCTAAGGAACAATTATTTTAAATTACTCATATGTTGACAAATTTTGTAACGCTCTCCCCCAAATCTCCAAATTTTGCACGCTCCCACGTTTTGTATCTGAAATCCGTTTTCATGTCTCCGACTGGTGATGGTATCTGTGTTTTCCGCTCTGCAGAAATCACAGTGCCCCATATAGGTGATGCAAAGATCTTACATCCATATGCTGTGCAATCTATGGTATAGATGATGGATGGATAGATGGATGGAGTAGTGTTAAACAGGAAACAGGTCCTGAGGTAGACACAAACTACAGATTTTGGTATCAGGCCTGAGCCCACATGGTGCACGCTAATGTGGCTGAGACCAGCATTTCTTAAACCAGCACTCTCTGCTGAGCTACAGTCTGTGTGTAGTCCGCTGCCTGCCGACGGTCTTTACCTGATAAATACCCACCAACGGGGCTATTAGGTGAGGGATATTTTGGCACTAGCTGAGAAACAGCGCCCTGAGGGAGGCGGATGTATTCGGAGAGCCGGTGGTTCTTATTCAGCGTTCTTATGCACCGGCATCAACCTCCGTCTTCCTGTCACCTGAGCGCCGATGCTCAACGCCGCCGCCGATTACACAACAGTGTAATGGATAATTGCCGCTCCTCTCTGATCTACCCTATCTGGATCTGTTGCTAAAAATACACCAGCCCTGTGTTCACCTTCGCATGCGAGCCTGCATACATGCATGCTTGCGCGCGCGCACACGCACACGCACACGCACACACACACACACACACACACACACACACACACACAGCTATACTCGAGAACTAAAGTGCAAGTAGTGCTCAGAGCAGGCAGGGGTGGGGGTGGGGCAGAAGATGACAGAACAAGTGTGGGAAGAAGAGGGGATGAATAGGCGAGGAAACGCAAGGAGAGAGAGAGAGCAAGAGAGAGAGAGAGAGAGAGCGAAACACAGAGAGAGAGCGAGTGCGAGAGAGAGAGAAACAGAGAGAGAAACACAAAGAGAGCGAGAGAGAGAGCGAGAGAGAAAGAGAAACAGAGAGAGAAAGACAGAGTGAGAGAGAGAGGGAGAGAGAGAGAGAGGTTGGCCCGAGATATTTCCAGCAGCCAATGAAGGCTGATGAGAGGAGAGAAAGGGCAAGCTGGAGAGAAGTTGTCAAATTAGTTTGGAGACAGGGAGGGTGTGCGGTGAAGAGGCTCTGATATATCTCCCTCTCCCTCTTATTGAGCTGTCCCCCATCCCACCAGGCCCTCCTCCCCGGCAGCTGAGCCCGCAACGTGCGAAGTAGACATTAATAATGCATCCCCGAGCTCACTTCATGCCATTACAAACGTAGCACGAGGACGAGTGAAGTCGTGTGGATAACAGGCAGGCCGTGTCACAGCTCCTCGCCTGAGGAGAAACAAAACACAACACCTGAATCTTGGTTATTAGGTAATAATCTGGGGTATGGGGGGGAAGTCTTATGCCAAAGCAACATTTTTCCCCCCCTGCAGATTTCCTGATTCATCCACCTGTGCACGTCTGTCTCGTTTGCCGTGCCGTGTGAGTCTTTGCGTGACCCGTACACACTTTGCTTGGTGAACTCCAAACAGCACATTTGTGAATCATGACAACATCATGGAGCTTTTCCAGCGACTGTTCTGCGCCGCCGAGAGAGAAGGCAAACATGAAAAGCTGTGCGATAACAAGGGAGAGGTAGCAGATGCAGGCGTCGAACTGCCGTTGCCATGGGAGATGTCACGGAGACGCAAAACAGCTGGGAGGCTGTGCGAATCCGGCCAATCAGGGCTCCCCGATGAGAAAGTTGACCTCGGCGACCCGATGTTTCTCAATGCCGCGGCACGGAGGCAGACGAAAAAGACCTCATATAAGGTGTTCTGATCAGCAAATTAGCTTGTAATTACAGAAGGGTAATTAGGTTTCTCTCAATTAAGAAAAAAAAAAAAACCTCCACCTTTGATTAACTGTCTCCCAACTGGCATTTATGTTGCTTAATGAAGATTCATTGTTTCCTGATGGGGGTCTGCGCCGCTAAGAGATTTCACAAGCGACGCTTTCAACGCCCACTGAAAAAGTTCTGCATTTTTAATCTTTTAATAGTCAGGAGAAATTGATAGATTAGCATTCACTTTGATGTGAAATGAGAATCGGGAGTGATCAATGCTTCGCCCTCTGTTAAAAGGCACATTTCATTAAATCGTCTAATAATCTCCTCGACAGGAATTACGACTCGTCTCTGCTTGGCTTTGCAGGGGACGGGTAATACGGGGACTAGTTAAGACTAGAGCATCCAAAACAAAACAAAACGCAACCGTCTCCGGTATCGGTTTCACGACAAACAAACAGATCAGCTCCATTGGAGCTCAATGGCCAAGTAAGTCTAGCCAACAGACAGACTGGCCCTGGATGGCTCACCTACAAAACAAAAGAGCAATCAGTGCTGGACGACACTGACAAAATCAAATACCAATATTTTTGCCTCAATACTTCGATACTGATAATGTGATGATATTCTGGGAATGACTATTTGGTGCTTTAATGGGTATTTACAGGCGTCCAGGTGGCACAGCGGTCTATTCCATTGCCTACCAACACGGGGATCGCCGGTTCAAATCCCTGCGTTACCTCCGGCTTGGTCGGGCGTCCCTGCAAATACAATTGGCCGTGTCTGCGGGTGGGAAGCCGGATGTGGGTATGTGTCATGGTCGCCGCACTAGCGCCTCCTCTGGTCGGTCGGGGCACCTGTTCGGGGGGGGGGGGGGGGAGATATAGTGTGATTCTCCCACGCGCTACGTCCCCCTGGTGAAACTCCTCACTGTCAGGTGAAAAGAAGCGGCTGGCGACTCCACATGTATCGGAGGAGGCATGTGGTAGTCTGCAGCCCTCCCTGGATCGGCAGAGGGGGTGGGGCAGCGACTGGGATGGCTCGGAAAATAGGGTAATTGGCCAGATACAATTGGGGAGAAAAGGGGGGGGGGGATCAAAAAGAAAAAGAGTATTCACACGCAATAAAATGTTGAAAAACACTCATCAGTAATGTGGACATCATCAACAAGCATGAGACATTGATTAATCACTTTGCTCAGCCAAAACAGCCGGTTCAAAAAAAAAATCTGAATCACTTAATGGTAATGCAGCCTTTAAGACCAGGGACCGACAATATTAAAGTTACAACACCATATCACAATAACCAAAGTCCCACACCAGGTCTCTTCTTCTGGCACATCATGATGGCGATACTATTTCGACACAGTATTGCCCAGATCTAAATGCAATGATTGTAAATAGTGACAGAGAACACTGACTTCAAAGCCAAGCTCCTGCCCACACAAATGTACCTTCCATCATTTGTGTGTCAGCTAAACCCGCATGAATCAGTTCAGTCATGGGGGCTGGAGAGTCTGCCTGCAGAGATTCAGAGGAAGGCAGGGCAACACCATTCACAGGTCATCAGATCATCACAGGGACCACACAAACACAATCATACCCGCGCCTTTCATACCTACGGGAAATTTAGAGTCACCAAATCCCTTAATGTGAGGGTCTTTGGACTATGGCAGGAAACTAGAGTAAATGGGGGGATCTGACCTGTGAAATAGTGCTTCGGCAATATGGAAAATTTTATCACAAAAGTCTTTAGAGAATTTTTTTTTTATAATATCAACACACTATGTCTGCTTAATTATGCAAAAATACCATATTTAAGAATCCAACTGAGGCTCACCACACCGAACTGTTTGGTAATGTAAAGTACAACATCAAACCAAAACTAGGTTTCAAATAATACTCCCTCAAATATTTCAGATCTCAATTTGTGTGAAATGTTTGGCCACAGACTCTTGTTGTAAATTGTGTATAAGAGTATATATCAACAAATATAAAATTTCATCCCGATACAATACCAATAAAATCTCCATCCATCCATTATCCAAGCCGCTTATCCTGCTCTCAGGGTCGCGGGGATGCTGGAGCCTATCCCAGCAGTCAGTGGGCGACAGGCAGGGAGACACCCTGGACAGGCCACCAGGCCATCTCACACACATGCACGCACGCACGCACACACACATTCATTCCTAGGGATAATTTAGTACGGCCAATTCACCTGACCAACATGTCTTTGGACTGTGGGAGGAAACCGGAGCCCCCGGAGGAAACCCACGCTGACACGGGGAGAACATGCAAACTCCACACAGAGGACGACCCGGGACGACCCACTGAGGTCGGACTACCCCGGGGGTCGAACTCAGGACCTTCTTGCTGTGAGGCGACCGCGCTTACCATTGTGCCACCGTGCTGCCCCAATAAAATATGATAAACAATAATACTGAATTAATGTCCAGCCCTACTGTAAACCCAGGGAGAACGTTTAATGTTCTCACAGAAAGGGCTGCCAATGCTAACCACAAAATCAATGTGCCACCCCCTGTTAGGTTTGGGCGGCTGGACGCATACATCAGCAATTGGCTAAGTCCAATCTGCAGTGGATTTTTTTCCTTTTCACGATTTTTGCCCTTTTTTTGCTAATTTAATGTTCTGCCTCCTAGAGGATTCAACTTGGTAAATTATTAACCTGAAAAAGTGCAATTCAAAGCTTGTATGAATAGGAACTGGCAGTTCTGGAGTTAGGCCATATGCACGTTCTTGTTGCACTAATTTCCGACGAGTCTTTCACAAAATCTTTTGCCGCCACTACTCATTTGCAAAGATGGCAAATTATTTCATTTAGGTCCTTCGGCTTGCCAATTGCTTCTGAGTTAAAACTAAAATTTTCGCAACAAGCTCTTCCATGACTGCATTCACTGGAAAATTGCTGGTGCGTGTTGGGGGTGTGACTATATCGGCAATTGCCGGTTGTTGGGCTGACAGTGGCCGGTAGGAAAATTTTGATATATCGTCCAACCCTATCCCCCCGTTACTAGCAGTCACATATTATTAGCAGCTATATAAATTTTTTTGGACCTGAAATTTAAACTCTGAACTTGGACTGTAATCTTTAAGAACGGACAAAATGACTATCGCTTTAAAGGAGGACCTCAAAGGGGATGGCTGGTATCTGCAGCTCAGACAGGGGATGAGTCTTCACTCTGAAGCCCATTCACTCTGAAGCCCACTAACAAACTGAGCACTGACAGAAGCAAATGACAAAGCCCATTAGCATTTCCTGGTAGGCTCTCTGAAATGATGGGTGATTGTTGGGGGGTGAGGGTTTGGCAAAATGTCAGGACCATAGAGAAAGGAGAAGCATTATGAGGATGATGAAATGTTCCCTGAATGCAATCTGCATCCTGTGACGCATTGCACAATAGGATACGGTCTTTGAGAAGTCATTGACTTCAGCACTGTTGGGGAAAAAAAGTTGGCACTTGACAAGCTTTCATCGCGCTAGATGACAAATGAATGATGTCCATTGCCCACGGAAACCGACTTGCAACACTACATGGCCAAAAGTATGTGGACCCCCTTCTAATTAGTGGGTTCAGCTAGTTTAGCCACACCCGTTGCTAACAGGTGCATAAAATGGCAGGATAATTAACCTGTAAAATGCAATTCAGAGCTTGTATGAATAGGAACCCACATCAAATTCAAAACCTTAATGCTCGCTTACAAAACAGCAACAAAAACGGCCCCTGCCTACCTGAACTCCCTCATTCAGGTCTACACTCGGTCCTGCTCACTACTCCACCACTACGGGGCCCAAAGTCACTAGCAAGACTCTTCTCTTCTGTAGTTCCCTGGTGGTGGAACGAGTTAACAAACTCCATTCGATCTGCTGAGTCCCTCGCCATCTTTAAGAAGAAGCTAAAGACCCTGCTCTTTCTCGAATACCCCCACACCTGACGGTATAAAAAAAATCGCTTCTATGCACTATATGTATTGCCTTTGTGCAATGTGTTGACACCTATGTCCTATCAGACTTTAACCTAGTTTTTTTGCCACTTACTTGCGTTGTTGTCTCCTGAATAGTTCCTTGCTTGTGTTGTATTAACTCTCAGATATACGTCACTTTGGATAAAATCGTCTGCTAAATGAAATTGTAAATTGTAAAATTGACAACACAGTGGCCCAGTGTTTAGCACTGTTGCCTCACAGGAAGAAGGTCCTGGGTTCGAACACCAGGCCGCCCCAAGTTCTTTCTGTGTGGAGTTTGCATGTCCTCGCCACGTTTCCATGGGTTTTCTCCGGGTGCTCCAGTTTCCTCCCACCATCACAGACATGTATATTCGGGTTAATACTGCTGTCTGTGTCCCTGACCAAGGCAATGGAAAGAAAAACTGGAGTTGGTCCCTGGGCACTGCACTGCAGCTGCCCACTGCTCCAATACTATGGGATAGGTTAAATGCAGAGGATGAATTTTGTTGTATGCTTGAAACTACCAAGTTCCAAACTGCCTCTGGAAGCAACGTCACAATAAGAACTGTCTGTTGAGCTTCATGAAATGGGTTTGCATAGTTGAGCACCTGCACAAAAGCCCATGATCCCCATGCGCAATGCCAAGTGTCAGCTGGAGAGGTGTAAAGCACACCACCACTGGACTCTGCAGCAATGGAAACACATTCTCTGGAGTGACAAATGATGATTTACTATCTGGCAGTCTGATGGACCAATCTGGGTTTGGCGGATGCCAGGAGAATGCTACCTGCCCAAAAGCATAAGCTGGAGAGGTGTAAAGCACACCGCCATTAGACTTTGCAGCAGTGGAAACATATTCTCTGGAGTGATGAATGACAATTTACTATCTGGCAGTCTGACAGACCAATCTGGGTTTGGCGGATGGCAGGAGAACACTACCTGCCCAAAAGCATAGTGCCAACTGTTATGGTTGGTGAAGGAGGAATAATGGTCTAGGGCTGTTTTTCATGGTTTGGGCTAGGCCCCTTGGTTCTAGTGAAGGGAAATCTTAATGCTACAGCATACAATGAGAGAGAATTGTGTGCTTCCAACTTTGTGGCCACAGTTTGGGAAAGGCCCTTTCCTGTTTCAGTATAACAGTGCCCCGATGCACAAAGCGAGATCCATAAAGACATGGTTTGGGGTGTTTGGTGTGGAAGAACTTGACTGGCCTGCACAAAGCCCTGACTCCAACCCCATCGAACACCTTTGGGATGAATTGGACCACTGACTGTGAGCCAGGCCTTGTCGCCCAACATTGGTGCCCAACCTCACTAATGCTCTTGTGGCTGAATGGGAGTGAATCCCCGCAGCCATGTTCCAAAATCTAGTGGAAAGCCTTCCCAGAAGAGTGGAGGCTGTTATAGCAGCAAAAGGGAGACTAGCTCCACATTAATGCCCATGGTTTTGGAGTGAGATGGTCAACAAGCACATATGGGTATGATGTTTCAAGCGTCCATATACTTCTGGCCATGTCCTGTACGTTGATAAAGCCTTGTAAATGTCGAAACTACTCTTAAAAATGACCCGATTCCAATACAATATCAAATGAGATCAAGGTCCAGAAAAGATAAAATAGACCTAAATTAAAGATTTTGTTGCTGCAATCCTGAATATTTACATTGAAAAAACTGTTTTTTGATACTGTCCATCACTGGCATATTTAAAACAATATCCAATCCACAAATGTCGAGACCATGAACACTTTTGTACTGTAGTTACTTATTTTAGGGGTTACCATCTGTTAGGACTTCCCTGGTAAACATAATACAGTGCATAAACTTTAACGTTTTCACTTTAGCCGCCAAATACAGAAGAGGAAGGTAGGTTAACAACGAGTTTGAAGAAGAAGCAAGACATGACATCGCTGTTGTCAACATGTTCCTTACATTGTGGCGTTAACATTACAGATCTATTAATATTGAACATGACACCGATGAAGGCCTAGCTAACACCCACCATCATTTTACCCACTATGATTTTCTTTCATAAATGCATTTACATAATAAATTAGCATTTTATATTGCAAGCTCTCTAGCTATTTTTGTTAAGTTCTAAGTGGCCAACACACTTGTTTGTAATGCAATAGTCTTTCCTATGTCCCCTAGCCATGTGAGCCATGTGTCCGTCTCCTCTTACCTCTCGGCAGAAGCTGACAATGTTCTCCCAGAGTTCCTTCGCTTCTCCCTCGTCGTTTCGCCGCCGGGCCTCCACATGCATGCTCTCCCTCCTTTTCAGAGGCTTGACTACCTTGCGCAGGGTGAGGTACTGCTGGGGTGTGTGGCACGCTGCACAATTCTTGGCTTTGACATCGTTCAGTAGCGTGCATGCCGGGCAGCCCCACTGCCCTGCCCTCTCCTGGAGAGAAGATGAGGAGGATGAAGAGGAAGTGGAGGAGGTGGTGCCTGAAGAAGATGAAGGAAAAACGCGGGCCTGCTTCCTTGCTTTATGACCCGATGAGGTGGAGGTGGTGCAGGAGCAGGATGCAGTGCCCGGCCCCAGCGGAAGGCCACACTGTTGGCAGCAGTGTGGCAAAGGTACCTGCTGTTCCTGGAAGCCGTGGAGTTTCGAGGAACCACAGGCTGAGCATTTGGCGGCTCCTGTTGGGTTGCGCAGGGTGCACTTGGAACATGCCCAGGTGCTGAAGTCTGGGCTAGAGGGACTCGCCGGGGTGAATCGGACTGCTTCACAACCAACTAAGTCAATGAGGTCGGCACCCACGCGTGACGAGCGACAGGCCTCACACTTGGACGCTCCACTCAGGTTAGGCAGTGAGCAGGTGGGGCATTTCCATGTAGAAGCTGCTGAGGAGGCAGAAGGGAGGTGATGAGGGTCCTCTTCTTCCAGGACACTGAGGCGCTTGTTGGGGTAGGAAGGCTCCTGGGGCTGGGCGTGCTTCGGCTTTGAGGGTCGGAGCTGTGGGCCGGGCTGGGGTGGTACGCTGGCTGTTGAGGGGGAGGTGGGGCTGGGGGCATTGGCATTTGGGTTTGGTGGCCGTCCTGTAGGGGGCACCTCTCTCCTGCTGCGCGGCACAGGGTTGTTCTGGAGAGAGGAGAAAGGGGTGAATGGGGAGGAGAGGGGTTGAGAGGGTGTGTGTGTAGGCTCCTGGGGTTCACTGGGAGGGGCAGCAGGGGGTGAATCGTCCGTCAAATCTACAAGGAGTGACGCTGCCCCTGCTGTGTGGACGGGAAACCCCAGCACAGGGGTTCGTACCTCAGGAACAACCAGTGCCTCCGGTGGGATTTTCGGCAGCGACAGTTTCCTTGGCCCCCCGCAGGCAGAGCATGACAGTGCCACAGGTGTGTTGTGGAGTGTGCAACGGGGACACGCCCACCCCAAGTGCTTCCCCTCTGCCCCGCCCACCTCCCCATTACTCTCTGATCTCCGCATCACCTCCTCCTTGGGTGGGTGCTGTCCACGTGGTTCCAGTAGAACCGTGGGAGTGACAGTGGGCACAGGGGGCTCGGGAGACCCGGGCAACAAGCCATTGGCAGTGGCAGCCACCGTGGTGGTTGGGGGGGTGAGGGTGGAGGGGGAAGGTCCAAAACCGCAGACTGAGCATGCCCCGGAGCCCTGGGGGTTGTTGAGGGTGCAGCGGGGGCAGGCCCAGCGCTGCTCCTCAGTGCTGCTCAGGCGTAGGATCTGGTTGAGGTCTGGTTTCTGACGTGGCGCCTCACAGATGGAGCAACGTGGGGCTGCCCCAGCGTTCAGGAAGGTGCAGCGGCCACATGACCACTCACTGCCTCGTACCGCCGTTGCCATGGAGCCAGGTGAATGGGAGTGGCTGGAAAACAGAGAAGCCAGCATTGAAACAAACTCACTGACACATCTTAAATCGACTTTTCTTACAGCCAGATAACAAGCAGAAATTTGGGGTATTTTAAAGAACGGAGTCATACGAAATCAGTTCCAGCTTCCAAAGAGCTATCCCATATTTGTGCTTTCTTCTTCTCCTTGTTCATTGTTTGCATATTCTTTATCACATTTCCATTGTGTAAAACTAATTTTAAGTGCTATGGTTAAGTGTTCCCAATAATGATGACTTAAAATAACTACCATTAACATTATATTATTTTCTTGTTACCTAATATCAACAATTCAACCCTAAGTCTTATGGAGAGATTCTTGAACTGAAAGAAAGAATCATTACTCAAGTGATTTGTCATTTTATAAACTCTGACCCTCATTTTTTTCCACTGTAGCAAGCCAAATTTTTGAATTATGCATTTATACTACTTGTTTTATCTGTGATGTAGTTTGTGAAAACTGCTAAACCCATGTAGAAACTATACCCCATATAAAAAACAAAGTAAAACCCAGTGAACTGCTACAGGCAGCCAGTGCCATTGTTCTGTCTTACTGATCCTTTCTACCAAATCATATTCAGCACCACACTGCTTAAAGAGGAAGAAAGAGCTAGAGAGAGAGAGAGAGAGAGAGAGAGAGAGAGAGAGAGGAGGAAGAATTCGAACAAGGAGGAAGGAAAGGTGAGCCAAATGGGGGGTGCAGAGTAACAGAGATGAAGAAAAAAAGTGATAGAGAAGTGAAAGAGAAAAAAATCCACCAACCAGAGTTCAGGGAGACAGATTGGAACAGAGGGTGAGAGAAGAGAGGGGGAAAAAAGTTTTCTAAGGCTGAGAGAAGAGCAATTGGAGGGAGGGAGGGGGAGAGAGAGAGAGAGAGAGAGAGAGAGAGAGAGAGAGAGAGAGAGAGAGCGCAAGAGACAGAAAGAGTAAAAGAAAGAGCGATTGCAAGAAGGAGAGAGATTAGCCAGTGCAGAGGGAAAATCAAATCTCCCTCCTGGGGCCATTGAGGGCAGTAAATCCATACACAATGCCCCTGTGATGAGAGCCAGGGAGACAGCGGCAGAGAGAGAGAGAGAGAGAGAGAGAGAGAGAGAGAGAGAGAGCAAGAGAGAGGGGGAGGGAGGGAGAAAGACAGAGAGAGAGAGAAAGAAGGGGGAGGGGGAGAGAGATACATATATGGCAGCACAGAGAGAAAAACAGCAGGAGAGAGGGAAAGAGACAGAGCGAGAGGAGAAATTTACCTCCTCAAGGCTAACACTTATTAGAATGAAAAAAAGAGAAAAAGCACACAGGATCTTTTCCACTTGATATTAGCACATCTGGTTCTGTCTCCTCACCGAATGTTAATGCGGGCCAGTTGGGGGCGACTAAAGGTCGCGTCAATCCCTGGCCCAAATGGGTTTTCAAATGAATGCCGAATGCCCGAGTCTATTAATTTTGGCAGTACTCACGAATTTGCCAGAGTTTTTAATGGCACATTTTTCAGCACGGTGAAATACAGACGGAGATGACGGGCCCTGGGATATGAAATAAGTGCGATGAAAAATTAATGAGTTTTGTGATAAATTGAAAGATAAAATTAAAGTTTATTGTGCAAGATTCCTAATTTTCTATCTCAATTCCAACCAAATTAATTTAACCTATCCTTTTTCATTCAACTTAAATGACATGGTAGTTTGTGGGGGTGTTGGGGGGGCGTAACATGCAAACACAGGATCTAGGTTTCCAAATCTAATCACGCTGCCTACATAAAATGACCCACCCAGTTAATTTTCCTGACCTTTACATAATCTGTGTTAAGATGGGCAATACAAAATGAGAAAGCAGTTTGAAATGAGCACTTATTTTATGTAATGAAGGTAAACCGTTTGTTATGTTACATTTCTCTATACTTTTTAATTATGTTTGATTCAAAAAACAAGACGTAATGAAATGGCTGTATGGCATGTATGGGTTTTTTTTTAAAACTTTTTTCTTTTAAATTCAAATATTCAAAATTCAAATTTACAACAATAAGGCCAACATTACAACTGAAAACTTTTCATCGTCTAGAACGAAAATGAGCAGACACCACAAGAGATGTAAAACATGTACACAAACCATACAAAAAGGCGCAAAATAAATCAATTCAGCAGAATAAAATGTAAAACAACCATGAAATAAATCAACTCGGCAGAATAAAACATAAAATAACAACACAATAACTAAATCGTAAATAAGGATGGACAAAAGGATTGTTAGTTTTTTAGATATTACGTTGGTCAGATCATTTTCTGGTAATCCATAGAGACCTTTGGCACATTTTGATTTCATTAATTTCCAGGACTTAATGTAGAGTTGAGTTTAATTATAGTAGCACATAAAGATGGGTAGAGTCTTAATAAGTTAGCCTTATGAATAAAAAAGTTGGCTAAAATAAGTAAATCATTGATCAGCAGGTCCAATCTTTTATCTTCTAATAACACACCAAAAATACTACTACTACTACTACCACTACTTTCAGCTGCTCCCGTTAGGGGTCGCCACAGCGGATCATCTGTTTCCATCTCTTCCTGTCCTCTGCATCTTCCACTGTCACACCAGCCGCCTGCATGTCTTCCCTCACCACATCCATAAACCTCCTCTTTGACCTTCCTCTTTTCCTCTTCCCTGGCAGCTCCATATTCAGCATCCTTCTCCCAATATACCCAGCATCTCTCCTCCACACATGTCCAAACCATCTCAATCTTGTCTCTCTTGCTTTTTCTCCAAACCGTCCAACCTGAGCGGTCCCTCTAATATACTCGTTCCTAATCTTGTCCTTCTTCATCACTCCCAATGAAAATCTTAGCATCTTCAACTCTGCCACCTCCAGCTCCACCTCCTGTCTTTTCATCAGTGCCACTGTCTCCAAACCATATAACATAGCTGGTCTCACAACCATCTTGTAAACCTTCCCTTTAACTCTTGCTGGTACCCTTCTGTCGCAAATCACTCCTGACCAAAAATAATACTACTATGATCTATAATATGCATTGTGGTTTTCTACTTAACCATTCCTTAAATTGTCCCCAGAACAATCTATCTATCTTATTTCTATAAGTGTTGTATGATGATGTCAGCCCATTTTGCCTCATTTGGTTAACTTAGTATTTAGAATAAAAAAGTGAGAAACTTCAGCTAACAGACACTGGTGCTCGACCAAAGGAGAGATTCTTAGCCTGCTAAAGTTAATGTAACGTTACCATTGTACACATACAGTGGAGAAATGTGAAAAATCAGTAAATCGCTATCTATTACTACTTGTGATTGTGAAGAAAGAATCTGTAGGAAAGGTGAAAAGGTTGAAAAGGTGAAAAGGGGTCAGCCCTGCATCTTCAGAAGCTTTTAAGCTAATTCAACTTGCCTACAGAGAGTGTGACCCAGGCTGAGGTTATAACTGCGTTAATCCGAACTACACTAAAGGGAAACAATCACGGTTTTCAACATTCTCATGTATGTAGCATCGTTACTCGCATTTTCTTATAAAACACAGCCTGTTTGGATGTAGCCCACTGAAGGTAGTGGCAAACCAGGAACTAAGGGTTGTAGTTTTCACATCATCACTTGTACACCAGCGATGTCACTGGTGGATGCTTCCCGCACAATTTCGGCAGCGTCTCAATGACACAAAGAAGACTGCTCAGTATTTTGTCTGTGAATAGTGTTATCCCTACAATATGTAATAATATGTTGAAAATAGTGATATTTCCCTTTAACCATATGTCACCAACATGGTGGATATATTTTAAAAGTGCCTAAATACAACATGAGGACCAACCTTTCTAGCAAAGATGGTACTTGAAGGAACAAACTCTGGCAGTTTACGAACCATGTTCTACTAATTTAACTAAACAGGGAATAGACCCAACAACCTGGAAGAAATAATGCCTTGCTCTGTCCTCTGAACTACACAGCAAATGGAATGGTGTATGTCTTGTGCTATGACTAGTGAAATTTTCAACTGAGTCAGTCACTGTAGAGAATGACGGTTGAAAATTTCACTAGTGACTTAAAAATGTGGCCTTTTCTAGTCTCCTCGATTCAGTTACCTCTCACTACCAGAGCTAGGTGACTAAAGAGGCCTACACCCTGGTTTAATAATAAGACATGTGCTCTTAACCAGGCCTGCAAGAGACTGGAATGTAAATGGCAAAAATCAAAATGGGAAGTTTTTTTTAAATTTATCTTGGCATGACTGCTTACTGAAATACAAGCGTGCTTTAGCTGCGGCAAAAGCAGCGTTATCCCTCTCACTTAATATTAATTAACATAATTCCAGACTTCTCTTTTGACACTGTAGCTAAACTTACTAAAAAGCAGCTGTCTACTGCTCACCATTCACGGCCCATGAGTTTCTAGGCTTTTTCTGCAATAAGATTTATGCAAAATTAATTCTTCAACTCCAACTACTCCTGCAGATGCTGTCTTACCAAATTCATATGTATGCAATGAGTCACCGATAGTCCCTGATATTACAGCTTTTGAGAATATCTCTCTTGATACTTTGACTAAGCTCATGTCAACTTTTAAACCAACTACTTGCCTACTTGACTCCTTACCAGCAATACTTTTTAAATACCTCTGGCCTTCCCTAGGACCTACAATTGTACACCTTGTTAATTCATCACTTACTACTGGCACTGTTCCCTGCAGTTTTAAGACAGCTGTGGTCAAACTTCTACTTAAGAAACCACACCTCGATCCAGGGTCTTTTAATAACTATCGACCAGCTCTAATCTTCCGTTCTTTTCTAAAGTACTAGAGAGTTATGTATCAAAAACTTTAGACCCATATAGCACAAAACCATCTATATGAACCTTTTCAATCGGTTTTAAGGGCCTGTCACGCCACTGAAACCACTCTGACCGGAGTGGTGAATGATCCTTTACTAGCTATGGACTCTGACTCCACTTCTGTGCTTCTACTGCTGGACCTCAGTGCAGCTTTTGACACCATTGATCACTGTATACTATTAGACAGAAGAAATTGTAATTTTGGTGTCTCTCTCTTAGCCTTCTCTTGGCTTAAGTCCTACTTATCTGGAAGAACATAATGTGTCTGCTACAATATTACATCAAAAATTTTTGACGTTAAATATGGCATACATCAGGGCTCAGTTTTTAGCCCTCTACTTTTCTCTCCTTATAGTATTTCACCTCTTGGCCAAATTATACACAGTCATAGAATAAATTTCCATTGCTATGCGGACGATACTCAGCTGTATAGGCACATACAGTACGATTATAATCACACTCAAATGACTATTTTAGAGGCCTGCTTGGCTGCTGTGAAAATCTGGGTGTACTAAATTACCTGCTTTTAAATTCAGATAAAACAGAGATGCTGATTGTTGGCCCTGCTAGACACAGACACCAATTTGATCAAGTAACAATAACAATTGACAACTCTGATTTCAAAAAGGGTGGAAACCAAAAATTTTGGTGTTATGTTTGATCCCAGCTTTTCTTCTGATAAGCACATTAAAGAAATCACCAAGACGGCTTTTTTCCCCCACTTATGTAACATTGCTAAAATTTGGTCTTTCCTGTCCATGGCTGATGCAGAGACTCTAATACATGCATTTGTTTCATCCAGTTGATTACTGTAATGCTCTGTTTTCAGGTCTGCCACATGCTAGTACTAGAAGTCTTCAGATGCTTCAAGATGCTGCAGCTAGAATCCTAACTGAAACTAGAAAATTTGACCATATTACACCAGTTCTTGCCACCCTTCATTGGCTTCCTATCCATGTTAGATCAGACTTCTAAGTGCTTCTGTTGACTTATGAAATCCTAAATGGGCTTGCCCCATCATAACTGTCTGATCTCCTTAAACCGTACATCTCCATTCCACCATTCCAACTCGAGATCTTTGTTCTTAAAGTACAGGGCTACCGTGTGTAACCAAAGTTAAAAAGAAGTCAGCTAGTAGCAGGGCCTTTTCCTACTGGGCCCCGTTCTTGTGGAAAAACCTGCCTGCTGCCATCAGACAATCAGTCTGTTGAGTCCTTTAAATCCAAATTTAAAACTCTTTTTTTTTTTGCCTTAACCTACAATTAGTTGCCTTTGAATTGAGTACTTCATGATCTGAACTGCATGGCGGGTCGGTTTCTGTCTCAATGAATTTACCAAGCACTGTTCTGCTTATGAGATTATAGCATATAGATTATTGACTATAACAAACTGTTCTCTTCTCTCACGTGTCTTCTCTCTCTCTCTGAATGTCTTCCCCTTTCTCTTCTCCTGTGTATGTGAATGGTGTGATGTGAGTCTCCCCTGTGTGCACGTACAGTCTGTCCTCTTGCCAGGTCTCCATGGTGATAGTAGTTGCCACCGGGACATTGCTCGGCATCGTCCTCATCATATTTCTTTTATACATCTTGTAAATTCATATCCTGTTTCAATGTTGTATCCTACTCTCACGCCTATGTGTGACTAATGTTTTTTCTTGTCTCTTCTCTCATGTATGTGAATGGCGCGATGTGAGTCTCCCCTTTTTGCATGTGTAGTCTGTCCTCCTGTTAGGTCTTCATAGTGATGGTGGTCACATGGCTGGGGTCCTGGGCTGTTCCGGTGACATCTGGACACTGCTTGGCATCCTCCTCATCATATTCTAATTCCATTATAATTCTGTTAACCTCTTTCAATGTTGTATTCTGTAAATTGTGTACACAAAACATTGCACTTCTGTCCATCGTGGGAGAGAAATCCCTCCTCTGTTGCTCTCCCTGAGGTTTCTTCCAATTTTTCTCCCTGTTAAAGGTTTTTTTAGGGAGCTGTTCCTTATCCGATACGAGGGTCTAAGGACAGGATGTTTTATTGCTGTATAGCCCGCTGAGGCAAATTTGTAATTTGTGATAATAGGCTGTACAAATAAAATTGCCTTGACTTGACTTGACTGTGACAAATGAAATCCATCAGACATGTGCATCAACATGCCACCAAGACAAACAAGTCTAATGAAGTCTTTGTAATCCTGATTGGATAACGGTTTAGGTCCTGCTCATTAAAAGGTGTTTACTTTTGGGTGAACATGGGTTGACACTGAGAGCGTGCCTTTATCGAGGTCCAGTGGGAACAGCACAGTTCACATCTCTGGAGACCATGGAGGTGGGGTTGGGTGGGGGATGCAATGGGGTGGCTTCTGAGCAAACCCATAAATGTCGCCGTCACTCAAACTGTTCATGTGTGAAGGCTGACACCAGGGTGGGCAGGAGGCGGAGAGCACAGGGGTAGCGAGAAGGTGTGTAGGCGCTAAGAGCCAGCGCGCTATGCTACACTGCTCGGGTGGCCTGGCGGCGGGTACGTCCCCTGGAGAACCAACTTCAGAGCTCGCAGGTCTAAGCACATCTGTTCCTGTTAATAATATACCATTATACCTCTCGGATGAAACGAGGGCACAGATACTGTGTCCGGCTTTTGAAACGAACATTCCTCGCTTGAGATTTTTTTTTTTTAAACCATAAAAGCTTCAATGTTGGAGAACTGCCTGTTGGGCAATTTCTAAACAGAAATAGTCTCTTATTTGTCAAAAAACGATTGAATAAATAAATGAAAGTAAAGTGATGTGCTGCTAGTTCTTTGTTGTTTTGGTATAAAAGCCATGACGAGAAAATGAATCAGCTCCCTGCAGGCTATGAGTGGTGCGTTTGTTTCGTTGTTTGGTGTGGCGCAGGGGAGCATGGCGAGGTCTGGTAAGAGTGACAGCTGGTTGGCCGGTGAGGGTCCCGCTCCTCCTCTCCACGGTGGCACCATGTGTCCTGGCTGGCTAATTGCCCTTAGTTCAACTCCATTAAACCCTTTCAAGCCGGAGCAAGGCATCGGAGCCCTGGGGAACTACTTAGAGACCTCCCCTGACTCCCGCTCTACTCCTTCTCCTTCCCTCCTCTCTCCTCCTCCTGTAAACTGGGACTTTTCTCCCCGAGGTGAGGAGGAGAGTCACTTTAATGGGGGGGAGAATTGCATGGGAGAGGATAGCTAATGCATTTCTTAAGGGTTTGTGTGTGTGTGTGTGTGTGTGTGTGTGTGTGTGTGTGTGTGTGTATGTATACACACATACAGGCTACCTCTTGTGTTATAAGCCTACATTTGTGGTTCTTTGTGTTATGTCAGAGTGTTTGTGCATGCATGTATGCATAATGTATGCCTGCTACTTGTGTGAGCAAATACACTCTGTTGTGCATGTCAATACTGGCCAACATTTCTACCAGGCTTTATGGTTGTTTGTTGGTGTGTGTTAGGGTTGTCATGATAAAATGTTTATCTCCGATACATATAGGGGGCGGCACGGTGGCGCAGTGGTTAGCGCGGCCGCCTCACAGCAAGAAGGTCCTGGGTTCGAGCCCTAGGGTAGTCCATCCTTAGGGGTTGTCCCGGGTCGTCCTCTGTGTGGAGTTTGCATGTTCTCCCCGTGTCTGCGTGGGTTTCCTCCAGGGGCGCCGGTTTCCTCCCACAGTCCAAAGACATGTAGGTCAGGTGAATCGGCCGTACTAAATTGTCCCTACGTGTGAATGTGTCGGCCCTGTGATGGCCTGGCAGCCTGTCCAGGGTGTCTCCCCGCCTGCCGCCCAATGACTGCTGGGATAGGCTCCAGCATCCCCGCGACCCTGAGAGCAGGATAAGCGGCTTGGATAATGGATGGATGGACAATAGCACTAGTACAAATTTGGCCATTTGATACCATTTTGCAAAATATAAAAACAACGCACAACTTCTATTAAGAGAAACACAAAAATAAGTTGTTTTTTTTTACAGTAAAACTATAAAGCTGTTTCCATGCTCATTGAAAATTCAACAGTGAAACAGAAACAGACATTTGTGCCTTTATCTCCCGCTCCGTGTGTGTGTGTGTGTGTGTGTGTGTGTGTGTGTGTGTGTGTGTGTGTGTGTGTGTGTCCAACAGGCTCTCATTCTAAGCCATTTTGACAACCTGACTCTGTATTTTCTGCATCTGAACTGTTGAATAGCGAGGCTGGTAAAACTTGATCAGCCAGTCAAGTCCTCAGTTGGTGAAAAGTTGCGAGAAATTCAGTTTGGCCGGGCAGACTAAGCTACGCCGGAAACCAAAACGCTGCAAAACAAACCACAAATCTGTCAAATGGGCAATGCGGTGGAGACGAGTATGTTGAAAAAAATATAAAAAAATCTTAAATCCAAGTTGAAAAATCTATATTTTTGACAATAGGGGTTGCGAGGACGCTGGAGCCTATCCTGATTGGGATAAGCGGCTTGGATAATGGATGGATGGATGGATATTTTTGACAACCTTTACACACACACACACACACACACACACACACACACACACACACACACACCCTCTTTAATAATGCCAACAGCACACGTTTGCGCTGCAATCACTTCTCTACGGTTCCGTTTATATATTCAATATATAAGTTATAATATAAAATATAAGTTTATGTATAAAATATATATAAAACATAAGTTTATATATAAAATATATAAACGTGTTTATATATTTTGCTCTTATTTCTATTTCTCATTTTAGCTTTTATTTCTACTCATTTGTTTCTCTTGTTTCTATTTGTTTCTGTTTTCTTGTTACCTTGTATCTTGTGAGTTTGTTCTGTACTACAGCGTGAGTGTCTGTAATAGGACCCAGTTTCCCCTCAGGGATGAATGAGTATTCTGATTCTGATTCTGCCTCCCTGACAACCGCCAACAACACCAACAACATCACGAACCGCGTCTGTTGACAGCCCGCCCCGACCGCCTTTACCAAAAACCTGTCACGAGTGCCTCATCGCTCCGGCCAGGCTGCGAACTCGTGCAGTCGGTGGCACGTAGCTGTCATCGCGGGTTCCCACAGAATGACGGCATAACTCAAAACCCATTCAGTGGCAGCGTCTCACGGCGTCGGGGGGGGGGGGGGGGGCTCAGCATCGATCCTGATCCCGTGTTTAATGGCCGCTGGTTCTGGAGATGTAATACACTTCAGAGCACCCTCGTTCTTTTCTGTAAGCATTACTGACGGGTAAATTATGAACCGCTGTGGCCCTCGCCTAGAAGGATGTATTGCGTTTGTACAAGCTTGCCTGCGCACAAACACACACACACACACTTTTTTTTTGTGTCCTTGCCCCCATGTTCAGTGGAGCTGCTCTGGAAAGTGCCCACTTCAGCTTCTCAGTCGTTGTGTGTCGCAGGCCTGGGCCTTGAGCCAACAGCTTACAATGGAGAGGACAGTAAAGGAGGGAGCGAGAGAGACAGACAGACAGAGCAAGAGAGAGAGAGAGACAAACAGAGAAAGAGAGACAGACAGACAGACAGAGAGAGGAGAGAGAGAAAGAGAGACAGACAGAGACAGACAGAGCGACAGAGACAAAGACAGAGAGGAGAGAGAGGCAGAGAGAGAGACAGACAGAGACAGACAGAGCGATAGAGACAGAGAGGAGAGAGAGGCAGAGAGAGAACGAAAGAGACAGACGAAGAGAGGACAGAGAGAGACAGACAGAGAAAGACAGACAGACAGACAGACAGACAGACAGAAAGACAGAGAGAGGAGAGAGAGAGAAAGAGACAGACAGAGACAGACAGAGCGACAGAGAGAGAGGAGAGAGAGGCAGAGAGAGAATGAAAGAGACAGACGAAGAGAGGAGAGAGAAAGAGGCAGACAGAGAAAGAGTGAGACAGACAGAGAGAAGAGAGACAGAGAGAAAGAGACAGACAGAGGCAGAGAGAAAGAGACAGACAGAGACAGAGAGGAGAGAGATAGAAAGAGAGACACACAGAGAAAGAAAGAGAGACAGGAGAAATAGAGAGAGAGAGAGAGAGAGAGAGAGAGAGAGAGAGAGAGAGAGAGAGAGAGAGAGAGAGAGAGAGAGAGAGAGAGAGAGAGAGAGAGAGAGAGAGAGAGAGAGAGTGCCTATTTGTCATGCCAACAAAGCCCTTTGAATTTGAATTTAAGAGAGAGAGAGAGAGAGAGCGGACAGGAGAAACAGAGAAAGCGAGAGAGAAAGGGGGGGGACAGGAGAGCGGGAGACAGACAGAGAGAAGGACAGAGACAGAAAGACAGACAGTCAGTCACTTCTCCTTCACAACATTTGTAAAGAGGCCCTCGCTGCAGCCGGGCTCGACCGTAAAGTGCCTGCTCCCGCTCTAAATTCCCTTTAAAAAGGAGCATCAATGACCCCTGACCAATTTCAGGGTGCTTCACTCGGTTTGATCACAGAGCACTTTAACTGCTCTATTAGAGGCACGGCGCGGCAGCGAAACGCAACTAAACCGGCAACTTCACAGGGGAACGCCTGATAAAATTATCCACGGCCGCAGAGATAAAAGCCAGAGAAGGAGCCTCCAGGCAGAGGGGAGAGAGGGAAAGAGAGGGGGGTCCGTGCAGGAGGAGACGAGTCTGCGGAGACGGCAGTGTAGGCGACTGCGGTGTGTTGGACCGCAGCGGGACCCACAAGCCGCGGCGTGCGGCAAAGGTGGATGTGCGAACGGAGCGTGCGGCGTGGTGGCCGGTCCGGACACATTCCACATTCCGAGCCCGGGTGCGAGACGGAGCCCCGCCGGAGTCGCTCCCCGCCTCACGGTGAGACATTTGGCCTTTGTGTGCCGGTCGTTAGCGCTTTCTCTCCAGGGTTGGCCCCGATCCCAGAGCCTGGGAGAAAACCGTGCTTCCCTCCTCCGCAGCCAGGGGTCAAAGTCCGTTTCTGGTTTATAGAAACATGCACACGCACACCTGTGCACACAGCTACCACCACCAGGGGGCTGGATGTCATCAGGGCAGCCATGGCTGTTTATCTGTGGCTTTTGTCTGTCAAAAGAATATCATTTCCCTTGTAGTCAGACGTGACTAATGAGGCTATGCTTGACGGCGGCGATTACTCTCTTCTTGTCTTGTTGAAATGCAGCGTGCAACCGGCCCCTCGACTCTCGGCGTTCCCTCGCTCAGCTAAGTCCTCCATTATCTCCTAACACAGATTGTGATCGATACGCACTTTCCTGCCTTTCCCTAATCAGCCAACAGCACCCTTCCAGTGGGGGAGCACCAGGAAATACAGCTGGAAATCAAACGGGAATTGGATGCTGCTCAGCAAATAGTCAATTTCATGTATACAGACACACATATATATATATATATATATATACACACACACAAACACCAGGAGAGAAAGGAACATAATCAGGAGCTTTATCTGAGCTCAATTTTCTTTTTTTTTCTTTTTGCAAATTCATTTCTGATTTTTCCCTTTTTCCTCCCAATTTAGTGGCCAATCGATCCCTATTTTAGTTCAAACACCCACCCTCGTACTGCATGCGTTCGCCAACTGCATCTCTCCGGCCGGCAGTCTCGAAGGAGACGCCTCGCCACTTCCGTGACAAGGTGACTCCAGGCCGAAACACTGCTTTTTCTGACACACATAGAGACGCATTCATGTGACGAACACAAGCCGACTCCGCCCCCCTCCCGAAGACAGCGTTGCCGATTATTGCTGCTTCATCGAGTCCGGCCATAGTCGGATCTGACGTGACCGGGGCGCGAACCCCGGTCCCCAGTGGGCAACTGCATCGACAGAAAGCCGATGCTTAGACCGCTACACCACCGCGGACTCTGAGCTCAATTTTCTTAACTTTTATTAATCTATGGGAGCTCTGAGGAGTATGTGTGAGTGTGTGAATGGGTTAAATTCCAAATAAAACGGATAAGGAAACAATAAGATAAATAAATATAAATGCAGAAATAAATAATAAAAAGACAAAACAAATAAGAAAAACAGGAAAATATTTTTTAATATAAATTTTTATAAATAAATCAATTTCATAAATGTTATAAATTTTATAAATAAATATTACTTATCAATAAATAAATAAGTGTATTTATTCATAAATAATAAAAATAAAATAAACAACAAAAAAAAGATACGAAAACATAAGAAAAACAGATAAGAATTGAAGGGTCGGTACCCTTCGTTTTTTGCGAGCAGTGAAGCGTGAGCAGAGAGAAGGTCCTCTCACTTCCAAACACTGAGTTAAAAAAAAACAAAAAAACAAAAGGTGCAGAGGAAAAACAAAAAGACACCAGGAACCAAAGCGTTTTCTCCTGATGATCTCACCCTTCAACGACCATTTCAGCACTTCCACCTCCCTGGAAAGAGCCGCTTCTATCCCCACATCACATGCGGCACCATGGAGGACATTACATAATGGTCTGAGCAGTCAGTCCCATCCCGGACAAGCGTCACGTCAGGACTCCATGACATTTCATCTTGTACAAGACTTCTCCACAGAAAAATCACAAGCGCCAGCGGGTTCTACACAGGAGTGCACCTCGGCGTGCCACAGCCGGAGCTCATCAACACTCGCACAATGCTAGTTAGCTTAATTAATTAGGTTAGGTACTAATCTACATGCAGCCGGCATGCAAACCCACATTCACGACAGAGGTAATGGGGCTGCACAAAAGCCCACTATGCAAAAGGTCATGACTCGGTATTGCCGAAAGCACTTCCCCTGATAGACTGGTGATTGATTTTCAAGCTACCTGGCTCTACTGGCGGGTGAATGCGACAAGTCATTTCTGGACCCAGGCTCCGTGGGGGCCTGCTACTAGTTAATAATGCAGCCGATCCATGCAGCAGCAGTGGCAGAGGCTGAGCCTGTCTATTGGTCTGACATAACACACTCTGACAGCAAAGTGTACAAGCGGCTGATGCTACAGGGAATACTGTGTGGCCCTCCTGCGCTGGGGAGACCGGAAAATGCACTTCTCGATCCGACACGAGGAGCCGTGTCGAATAGCAATGCAGCAGGACGCGACGGCCGTTATTGCTGCGTCTCGCTAAAGTGTCACCAGCTAAATCGTGCGGGGCAGATCAAAACTGCCATAGTTAGAACAGCTGCCATACTCAATAAGGCATCAACACAACGGCTACACGCTCGAATCCAAACTGGCAAAAGCCCAAAAATTACAAGACTCAACAATAGCACACAGGTGAAGCTGAGCAACATGCCTGGGTCTTTCCCATGCAGATCTACCCAGCACACCCCAGTTTACACCATGGACACAGAGAATACTGGTCTCTGATTGGCTGGTGGCTGTGCGTTAAAACCCTATAATAAACACGTAGTCCGGGTCAAGTTTAATCACTGGTCTAAATTCATACACTAGATGAAAAGTCTCTAGAACCATAGCATCATGTTGACGCCGTAGCACGCCCAGTGAACATTCAACGTTAGCTTCACGGCTAACTTTTGCTTCATAACCAAAGCATTCAAAAAAAAAAGAAAAGAAAAAAGTAAATGCTTTTATTTTAGTGTTTTCCCTGTATTCATTCTGCAGCTATGAGCGCCGCTGCTAAAATTTCACACGATTATCGATATCAATGGGCTACGAATGGTTTTCACTCACACACTGCGAGCACGATAACAACCTACGTTATCAAATAAAGTTGAATCAGTTCATCTGGATACGTTTACTGAGAGAAACGTTTCATCGCTCATCTAAGTGACCTCTTCAGCCTCAACTGACTGCAGGTATCCCCACCCTTATAATCAATACAGTGGCATAACGACCGAAACCAACGATCAGTTTCATATGCAAATAGGCGTGACCATTAACTAGAGTTTCAATGGCCATGTGTACTATTCACAGAGGATTTGGAAATGTTTGCAATCACAGCACTGTAAGATGTGCAGCATCCGGGGACCAACTCCAGTTCGTCTTGCCACGCTCGGTCCAGGGGCACAGATAGGAGTATTAACCCTAACATGCGTGTCTTTTTGATGGTGGGGGAAACTGGAGCACCCAGAGAAAACCCACCGCAGACACAGGGAGAGCATGCAAACTCCACACAGAGGACGACCTGGGATGACCCCCAAGGTTGGACAACCACGGGGTTCGAACCATGGGTGATCTTGCTGTGAGGCGACAGCGCCAACCACTGGGCCACCGTGCTGCAAAGATGGCGACAGACGTACTCTTAGGCTCCCCCCCTTCGGTTCAGGGATGGCCGTTGCCTCTTCACATGCACATTATTGAGCACGCATGAAGAAACCCTATGTTATCGTGGAATTGTTTTGAGTCATCGACTAGTGCAATAAATCCCAGAATACTTACTCTCCTCATTCTTTGTATGACACATCTACATGGAAAAGGTACTGTCATAAGGGTAGCCTAGCTCCTTTAAAGAATGGGGCAGTGTGTACTGGGTGCATAGCGAGTGTGTGGTCGAGAGAGCGAGCAGCAGAAAAGTGATGGTGAATGAGAGTGGAGCAGAGGAAAAAGTTGGTCAGGGTTTTCCCTGCCATTATAAGACTTAGGCGCAGCACCCAGGCCGTTACAGGCACCACCCAAGTTGAATGAATGTGAAATCAATGCGGAGAGCATGAAAACTAAGTAAATTACTTTTCCAAGCTGTAATGGTTGTAGTTGGTCCCCGGTGGACTTCCCTAGCAAGTGTTTTCTTTAAGCTTTTTGGGTGTTGTTTATCTATTATCTGCTCCAGCTTACCAACATTTTGTAAATATGGTAATAATAATGGTCTAAAATTATGTGAAATTGCATATTTTTCTATTGACAAACGTAACATTTTCTTGGGGGAGGATCCCCAACCTCCCCGCCAAATACATGTACCTAAGTCTACCACAAACCTAGGGAAAACAAATTTTAAGCCATTCCAATGCGTGAATATGGGCCAGGGTGGCATAGTGGTCAGCCCAGGCGCCTCACAGTAAGAAGGTCCTGGGTTCAAGCCCTGGGTAGTCCAACCTTGGGGGTCGTTCCAGGTCGGTTGTGTGTGGAGTTTGTATGTTCTCCCCGTGTCTGCGTGGGTTTCCTTCCACAGTCCAAAGACATGTAGGTTGTAGGTCAGGTGAATTGGCCGACTAAATTGTCCTTAGGTGTGAAGATGTATGTGTGTGTGTGTGTGTGTATGTGTGGACCCTGTGATGGACTAGCAGCTTGTCCAGGATGTCTCCCTGCCTGCCGCTCAATGACTGCTGGGATAGGCTCCAGAATCCCCGCAATCCTGAGTACAATAAGCAGTTTGGATAACGGATGGATGGATGGAATACGGGCCGGCGTCATATGCTCGTGGACATAAGACACGCACAACAGCAGCACTGCTGAAAACAAAATCTTTGGTTAGTGACTATGATATGAACAGGATAATCCAATCCAAGGTACGCATTAAGGATTTTAACCCATAATATGGAGGCAAAGAACCGCTTGACGTGAGCCAGAATGTGTTAAAATCCTTTAATGTGCACCTTATAGTAGTTTTCCCATTGTGCGCCCACCCAAAAGCAGAGACATCTTGAACCATACGCCCACCTCCAGGTAATTAGCCTGTGTTACCTTAGCTTGGCCTCTAGAAAAGACACCCAGAGGGGGCATCTGCCAGGGTGTAGTCCGGGTTACCGGCTCCCAGCATTTCGATCCCTGTCGGAGTCCGGAAGAACTGACTTGATGCTTTAAACACACTTCTCACAGCTCATGAGAGTCACCGGCAAGTAAAGCGATGTGATGCCTGATTCACACTTTGTGGTAAATTGTGTTTCACACAGCGAGGGAATTGCTATAACAAATTGAAAGGCCGAGAAGTCCTCTGATCAGTGGGGGTTGTAAAAGGGGATAAAACAACGAGGAGTATTATAAACATCCTGCTGAGTCCAAACACGCTGTCGAAAAGCTCTGCGCCGCATGTCAAGGATCAGATTGGGGGGCTTTCACACACCGCTTTGATGCGTCAACCTTTAAAAATCTAATATCAAATATAAGACTGATACAGAAAACCCTAAAAAACAACAGCAAACTAACTTCAGGACTTGGCATTTCTGCCACCCTTTCTGCAACGAGTGCAGGTGGCAGCCGTTTCATTTGATAAAAGTTTTCCACTTCTGTTTTACAATTTCCCCGTGAAAATATCCTCGCCGTTGGAAGATTAAAGCCAGCTTTAGATGCCCCCACCCCCACCCCCGCCCCCATCGTGATCATCACTGCCTGTCCGCCCCACGGCTGTTGGGGCAGATGACGAGTCAAAGTCAGAGATGGAGGATTTCAGCTGTAACAGCCTCCTCGGCGTTTAACCAGGTGAATCCTTCCGGCACCTGCACGACTCACTGCTCCGACCCCACTGCTCCTCCTTCACAAGGTTAACCGCGCCCCCCACCTTGATTCCTCTTCGCCTCATATGCAAGACCGGTCACTTCCTCTAGACGGATGTCAATCATTCGATCAAATCCAACTTTACTTATCATGCACAACTTGGCGACATATTGATGTAACAACAATATCGTGATACGAGACGAGACGAGACATCGTCTGGGATTTTGGTTATCGTGATGTTGTGATGTAACTTACTCGTCATTCCCTGATATTAAAGGCTGCATTACAGTAAAGTAATTCAATTTTCTGAACTTATTCAACTCTTAGCGGAGTGAATCATAATATTCACATTACTAATTATCCATCCATCCATCCATTATCCAAACTGCTTGTCCTGCTCTCGGGGCCGCGGGGATGCTGGAGCCTATCCCAGCAGTCACAGGGCGGCAGGCGGGGGGGGGGGGGGGGACACCCTAGACAGGCCGCCAGGCCATCACAGGGCTTACTAATTATCATTTATCAAGATTTTTCTTTGTGTAAATACGAAAGCACCAATAGCCACCTCCAAAATATCGTCATATCATCGATATTAATGTATTCAGTTGAAAATATTGCGATATTTGATTTTGTCAATATCGCCCAGCCCTGATAAGAAACATACAAAACAAAACAAAAAAATACTGAAATGGTTAATAGGGTAAAGGAAGAGCAAAGTGTGCATATGTGTATGCAGTTTCTTTTCACGGGCTGTCATTCAAATGAACGCTTACCACTGTCGAATAAATCCAACCATGCTGTATATACTGTACACTGTACGTACACTGGTACACTCTGTCATGTCAGCTACCTCAGGCATGTAGTTAAGTAACCTGCTAACATCTATTTCAGCATCTCTAATACATTCTTGGGGCACGGTGGTGCAGTGGTTAGCGCGGTCGTCTCGCAGTAAGAAGGTCCTGGGTTCGAGCCCCAGGGTAGTTCAACCTTGGGGGTCGTCCCGGGTCGTCCTCTGTGTGGAGTTTGTATGTTCTCCCCGTGTCTGCGTGGGTTTCTTCCGGGTGCTCCGGTTTCCTCCCACAGTCCAAAGACATGTAGTTTAGGTGAATCGGCCGTACTAAATTGTCCCTAGGTGTGAAGGGGTGTATGTGTGTGTGTGTGTGTGGGCCCTGTGATGGCCCGTCTAGGGTGTCTCCCCACCTGCCGCCCAATAACTGCTGGGATAAGCTCTAGCATCCCCGCGACCCTCAGAGCAGGATAAGTGGCTGGGATAATGGATGGATGGATGATATAGTCTCTGTACCACTGCACTTTATCGCCTGTTATTTCGCCTGTATAAGTCAACCCTTGAGTACCGATCTGAAGATTGTTGTGTTGTGGTGTTGTTATTCTATGTTAAGTACAGAGCCACGAAACCGGAGTCGAGTTCCATGTATGTGCAAACCCACCTGGTTTACACACACACGGCATGATTCTGATGTATTAATGTATGTGATGGGCGGTACTGGGATAGGACACAGACCTGGATTCAGATAAGGAGGGAGTGAATGTGTCATGGTGTGCAATGAAGAACAGCAGAATGTTTTATGATCCAATTCAGGTTAAAATAAAAAACATTCATTTTTAAAAACTGTGCTTTCTCTCTCTCTCTCTCACACACACACACACACACACACACACACCCTTCATTTGATTCACAAGCCGGTGTTTCATTACTGCAGACGGCGAGGAGGACACGGGACTGCCTGGCGGTTATCTGAAGAGCTAGGTGAGCTTCTTGACAGGGCGACTTTGGCGGCAGACGGCGTCGGCGCGGTGTGACATGATACAGGGGGGTTCGGTGACAGCGAGGCTTCAGTCACGGGAGACAATAAGTCGAGAAATCCGGGGGAACATTTGGTGTAGACACACTGAATTAAAAAAAAAAAAAACAACCTTATTCTTAAGAGGAGAGGATGTTAAATATTTTTCTGGACAGAAACAAGGATTTTGCAAGAGTGCAAGTCGGGATACTGTCGGCAGTGGCACGAGCTTAACTTGGATGACAAATGACAAAACAAGTTGTTAAAAAGTTCTTTTGATAATGCCTCAAGTCTAAGTAAAGCCTACAAAAACCATCTCCGAGGCCACATACCAGAGGGCCTCTTGTTTCACTTCAACATATAAAGATTTATGTCGGCATTTAGAAGCTTGCTGCGAGTCCATAAAGAAACGACAGCAGTTCTGTTGTGAACATCATGGGATGTGTCAGAATGATGTAATACACCACGATCACCGGGTCTGTTTACACTTAGTGGTGGAGGCAAAAACTTCAAAACAACTGAGTCATACTCATGAGTTCTTCCTGTGCAGGTCCCGAAGTTAATCTTCTCTCTGAGCAGTCTTAAGCACTGAACTTTTATACAAAGTGAGAAACCAAAGTCATTATGAAGTTAAAAACTCCGAACGAGGCATGTGGGTGAAAGTAAAGAAATGCTTCTGACCTTTGTCCGTGCCCTCGGTGAATATTTCACCAGCGGCGCTCACTTTTGACGGGTAAATCTGTCAGCGGCGGAGACAGCTTCAGATGTTTGAATCTTTAAAGAGAGGAAACCGTCCGACCGGGTTTCGACAGACAAATAGTCGAGCGGTGTGTGTATGTGTGTGTGTGTGGTAGGGTTGTGAGGTGGTGGGGGGCAGGAAGTTGGCAGGAAGCTCTCAAAATTTGGGTAGGAGGAGGAAGAGTTGGCAGGGTTGCTGTGCTAAGCTTAAGATTTCTGATGACCATACAGTCCTGTTGACACGGCCCTGCCCTAAAAACAGAAGTACCAGGGCAGGCAGATACCACCGGGCTGTATTTTGGCACCAGTCCTAGCATTAATTACCCAATTTCCCCTCGGGGATAAATAAAAGTATTCTGATTCTGATTAACAGTTTGACAGTGTAACCAAGGTACATGTTACAGTAACCAAAGTAAATGTTGGGATGCATCTAAGAGCGCCACCATCATGTATAAATAATACATAGCATGGTATAACTACTTTCATAGCAGTCATTATTGTGACTTTTAACTGTCAGTGCAGCAATTATTAACCTAACAGAAATAGCTTTGCCTTCATTCAGGAGGTAAATAGGAACCAACAAGGAGAGGCAAGGGTTCCCGTTAAGACAAGGGTTCCCGTTATCTCCCAACAAATTCAGCACTCGCTGGCAGGTCATTAATAATCACTGGCCACTGCATTACCTTGGTGCACAGTCCTCTATCCATTAAAGCTGTTAACTTAAAGGGTAACATGACAAAGATTCAGCTTGTCTTGTTGCCTTCCAAGTACATGCTTTCGAAAAACGCCGCTTTATGGCGTGGAGAGAAAAGTGGTGCGTCTCTAAATCCAAGGGTGTGGAGATAGATCTCTGACTAACACATTTTTTTTCTTCTTTTTTTTTTTAAGTTTCTGCCCAATGACGTCAGACTTCCTTCTGGAAGACTCATTTCATGTACTTGCGTAAATGAAATGACACAAAATATCATTTCCCCCTGCCCACAGCAGTGCAACACAAAGACAAAAACACATATGCAAGAACTACAACAACACACATATCCAAACTAAGCACACACAAAAAAAAAATCACTGTCCAAGGGAACGAACGCAAGCCAGGATGACTATCGGAACTGCCGGTCTGCATGGGCTAGCAGTTAGCTTAGCCTGTCCCGCGTCCGCGTGCTGTCAGACCGCCCTCAATGTTTCCTCTTTGAGCGCAGCTCCGAGCAGGGGTCGTGGTCCTTGGGCCAACCGGACGCAACAAACCAGGCTCCCTCAGGGAGGGAATGGGCAAAATAACTAAGATGGAATCCCTTATTTTCCACCATTAATGACGTGCAGGTTTCCATGCGCCAAAAATACAGTAAATCAAGCCATTTTGGTTTTATTTAGGACAAATTACTCATAGATTTTGGTATTGGATTTGAGTTTTAGGTGAAATCTCTGATAACAGTACGCCATTTTAGCCTGTTGTAGTCCCGATATATGATAATAGTATTGGCACTGCTGCATCCCTAATGTATACACGTCTGCAGCCCAGAGAACGTGATTTAGGGTTTAATTACACTTAAAGAAGTGGGTGGAGCAGAAATAAGGTGTTCTACCAGAAGGGTTAATTGCGAGTTTGGGTTTAATCTGTTGTTCACAGCAACCAGGTTACTGTTTGTAGTCTTATCTCGAGGCCTGATGGAAACAGGCTCCTGAACCTAGGCTACGGATTTCCATGGCAACAAGAAAGGGGAGGTATTCTTGGCTGCAATGCTAAAAGGCCAATATTCTTTGCTGTGTCAATAAACCATTTTTCAAAAATAAAGTGGCGTGAAGAAGAGCGTTTGTGTCAAGTCTGCTGGGCCGGCGTCGGGACCATCCTGAAGTGCACCTCTTCGTTAGACAGGAGGCAGAAAGCAAAGGGAAGCGGTGATGAAGTAATTCAGAGATAAGCGCCAGCAAGTGCACCGGTCGAATCCAAGTGGACGGGTTTAATCCAATTAACGGGAGGAGGGCCAGTGAAACGGAGCCACAATAAACTCCACCATTCATCATGCTGGGACACTCTCCGACTCTGGGGAGAGCAAACAACAGCTTTAAAGAGTTCCCAAGGCCACATGCAACTCAACACACTGCTACTAACTGGACTCCTGATCCAAAAGGGATCTCCTGTACCCTGCTCAAAGCAGGCTTTAATTTTTTGGATGTCCAAGATGGAACCTTGGACAGAAACCGGATACCAGAATCTCTGTCTCCCAATTATTTTATCAGCAGAATCTGTTTTGCTGGTGCAGACATGAATCATAGCCAACCTACCTGTAGACTTTATTGGCAATATCCAATACTGTATTTCCCAGACTATGAGTCATTGTTTTTTGGGTTTTTTTTACTCGTCTCGCCGGTCCTGCAACTTGTATTCCAAAGCAACTTATACAATGTAATTTTGTCGGATGAATACTAGGGCTGACCTGAATACAATTTTTTGCGCTCCGGAGATTCGGTAGTAATTAACAGTGAATATCTGGAGCTTCAGGTGCCTGCTGCTGAGGTCGTCCCGTCAAGAGACTCACCTAACCCTTCAGATAACTGCTAGGCAGTCCCGGATGCTCCTCGCAGTCTGCAGTAATGAAACGCCGGTTTGTGAATCAATAATAATACTTCTTTCTGTTTTGGTCAATAGAAATTATTTCTATAAATTTTGTGCTTTTCTGATGCGGAATCAGAAACTGTGTCGGGCGGTCTAAGCATCGGCTTTGTGTCGATGCAGTTGCCCACTGGGGACCGGGGTTCGCGCCCCGGTCTCGTCAGATCCGACTATGGCTGGACTCGATGAAGCAGCGATAATTGGCAACGCTGTCTTCGGGAGGGGGGCGGAGTCGGCTTATGTTTGTCACATGAATGCGTCTCTGTGTGTGTCGGAAAAAGCAGTGGTTCGGCCTGGAGTCGCCTTGTCACGGAAGTGGGGAGGCGTCTCCTTCGAGACTGCCGGCTGGAGAGATGCAGCAGGCAAACGCATGCAGTACAAGGGTGGGTGTTTGAACTAAAATAGGGATCGATTTGCCACTAAATTGGGAGAAATCAGAAATAAATGTAAAAAAAAGAAGAAAAAAAAGAGATGGGGTCGGATGTCGAAATTTCACAAGTATTGTGTTGAAGTTCAAGTTTTTGCTATTGTGACAGCCCCGTTTTTATACACACAGAACAACAGCCTTTATAGATTACTTGTTAATGTTTACTTAATTTTCCCTAAAGTTGGGCTATGTTTGAGTATAAAAGTGAGCAAGTCAAATTCCTATCGACATTAAGTAAAAAAAAATAAAAAATGTTTTGTCGGTTCATATGGTGGAAAATATTAGGCCTGCCTCAACCCATAATAAACTCTGGCTTAATAGACAACGGTGTTAATTGAAAAGGGAGCCAAGGTAAACAGCACCATGTGGCTCAAAGCAGCGTCTGTTCAACCGGTCCGTTTGGCGAGTCGGTGGTTTGTTTTTTTTTGGGGGGGGGGGGGGTTTCTCAGTGGGAGTCTCAACAGTTGGCAGGCTGTTTGAGTAAATACACAAATAGTTGAAAAATAAATAAATAAATAAAAATGACGACTCGCTATCTTGTGAGGGCAAATTGGGAACTACACAAAAGGATAAGGGAACACTGGTTCGAATCCCCGTGCCAAGGAGAACGAGGCGGAGGAAACAGCCCAGCGTTTGGATGGGATGTTATGTCGGAGGATGAATTATGCCTCTGGAAGGGCGGCTGAGGATAAGTGCGCTGTTGTTTCTATATTTCATGCTTTGTCACGGCTCAGCAAGGCTTGCCCAGCCTCGTTAGCCTCACACAGAAATATGTATGCATGTGTGTGGGGAGAGAGAGAGAGAGAGAGAGAGAGAGAGAGAGAGAGAGAGAGAGAGAGAGAGAGAGAGAGAGAGAGAGAGAGAGAGAGAAGAGCATGTTTTAAGCACTGCTGGACATTGTTTCTAAAAGCTTTGCTGCCAGGGTATCTGTGTGTGTGTGTGTGTGTGTGTGTGTGTGTGTGTGTGTGTGGTGTCTTTCCATACATAGGCATAACCTTCTCCTCTGTGAAAACCAGTGTTGTGGGGGGGGGGGGGGGTGTGCGTGTCTGCATGTGGCTATGAGCCGGAGTCTGATTGGCGATGGAAGCTGAGGCTTGTTGCTATGGGGATGCACATCATGAACGCAATGGAAAAGGGGCTGAGACAAGAAGAAGAAGAAGAAGAAGAAGAAGAAGAAGAACAGGAGGAGAGTCTAAAAATCACACAGGTCCGCGCCGCCGGTGGAATCTCCTCTCCCATCATGTTTCATTCCCGCCGACAGGATCCATGCGGCGGTGCGGGTCCCAGCCTGCCCCGGATTCATTGTACAAACGCCGTAAGATTAAGCAACAGGAGCTTAACGTGGCCCTGACTGTTAAACGGAGCGGCGGTGAAGCAGGAGTCAGGAAAGATGAAAGCCCCGCCGGAGCCCGACGGTGAATAAATAATGACATCTATTGTGAGGAAATTTGATCGGCCCCCCTCTGAAAAATCAATGACTAACAACTGGACCACGATGCCCCGAGTGACTCAGCAATAACCTGAATGCACTGAAGGAAGTCAATATCAACTGCCGGCTCTTGTTCTGGCAGATGTGATGCACGGCGCTGGAGAAAAGCTGCCGAAGCGCTCCTGAGAGCAGGTTTTCTCAGCCAGGGCCCAGACACAAGACTCCTGCTTAGAAACTTAAAAAAATAAATAAATACAATGAAAGAAAAATCACTCTTTCAACTCGCCAAACAGTCGGAGGGACGGGGCAGGCCAACAGAGAGGCCCCTCGGAGTTTAGTACTGTTCTCACATGGCTGAAAACAACCGATGACTCAGACGGCAGTGAGTCACAGCCGAGGGCTGCAGACTACCACATGCCCCTCCCATACATGTGGCGTCGCCAGCCGCTGCTTTTCACCCGACAGTGAGGAGTTTCACCAGGAGGACGTAGCGTATGGGAGGATCACACTATTTCCCCCCAGTTCCCCCCGACCAGGCGCCCTGACCGACCAGAGGAGGCGCTACCGCGGCGACCAGGACACATACCCACATCCGGCCTCCCACCTGCAGACACGGCCAATTGTGTCTGTAGGGACGCCCGACCAAGCCGGAGGTAACATGGGGATTCGAACCGGCGAGCCCCGTGTTGGTAGGCAAAGGAATAGACCGCCAAGCCACCCGGACGCCCCGAGCTTCACTTACGTGATCTCAGTTCAGTTCCACCGTGGTTAACGATAACGTGACCCAACGAGAATAAGATTGCAAGAAGTTCAGGTGACTTGTTTGAACATGCGGGATGAAAACTATCACAAGAGGCTTATTAAAGTACAAAAAGAAAGAAAAGAACAAAAAACAACAACAACAACAAACAAACACCAAGACGAGGAAGCTGAGACTGGAAAGCAGAATTAAAATGACAGCATGGCGTAACGTTGCAGGGGGGAAAAAAATAATGAAATTCATGAAAACAGCATTAAAATAAAATGAATAGAAAATAAGTAAAATGCTGGATATGAATTCTAAGGGGGAATGAGTGTGATAATGAGAGAGAGAGAGAGAGCGAGAGAGTCGGTGAGAGAGAGAACGAGAGAGCGTGCGAGCGAGACAGAGAGAGCAAGTGAGAGAGAGAGAGTGGGTGAGAGAGAATGAGAGAGTGTGAGTGAGAGCGAGTGAGTGAGCGAGTGAGTGAGCGAGAGAGCGAGTGAGCCAGCGATACAGAGAGCGAGCGAGAGTGAGAGAGAGAGAGAGAGAGAGAGCGAGCGAGCAAGAGAGCGAGCGAGCAAGACCGAGACACAGAGACAAAGCTGGAGAGCGAGAGAGCCAGCGATACAGAGAGCGAGCGAGAGTGAGAGAGAGAGAGCAAGACAGAGAGAGAGAGCGGTTGAGCAAGAGAGCGAGCAAGCAAGACCGAGAGACAGAGATGGAGAGCGAGAGAGCGAGTGAGCCAGCAATACAGAGCCAGCGAGAGTGAGAGAGAGAGCAAGACAGAGAGAGAGAGAGCGAGCGAGCAAGAGAGCGAGCAAGCAAGACCGAGAGACAGAGATGGAGAGCGAGAGAGCGAGTGAGCCAGCAATACAGAGCCAGCGAGAGTGAGAGAGAGAGCAAGACAGAGAGAGAGAGCGAGCGAGCAAGAGAGAGCGAGCCAGCAAGACAGAGAGACACAGAGACAGAGACGGAGAGCGAGAGAGAGAGCGAGCGAGCGAGCGAGACAGAGAGAGAGAGAGAGAGAGAGAGAGAGAGAGTAGCAGGGAGCGTTTGCTCACGTAGCGCCACAGCGAGTGGAGGAGGAAGAGAAGAGGAGAATTTGTTGAGCTACTGAAGCAAAACCTCAGACAATTTAAACAACGCCGATACGGAAGAAATGTTTGCCTTTCAGTAAATGAGCAAAACGGGGCTCTTCTTCTTCTTCTTCAAGTTCCTTTTTATTCCAGAAATATCATCTACACCTCCCCGAGTACAACATGGCTCCGACTCAGGGCCCGCGACGCCCCGAACCCAGAGCAGGTAGAGGGGCGTTCAGCGTTTGGCTCAAGAGCACCTCAGCTGAACATCAACACACACACACACACACACAGACACACACGCGGGCTGCTGGCGGCCACACGCTGGCCTTTTCCGAAAACAAACACACTTGTTTTGGTGTGAAAGGGGGGCGCTCTCTAAGTGCCGCGGTCGCCGCCAAGCCCACTGTTGACGGGAGGAAAACGAGTCCAGCAATTTCGGACCAATCAATTTTCGGGGACAACTCTGCCATCTGCAGAGCGGGGGCCCATCTGTCGGCGGCCGCCGCACTTCACCCCTGGGTCAGAATGCTTCCTGCCGTGTGGCCCGCCTGCCCACATTTTACAGCCACATGCCGTCCGACAAAACGGACGATGGCACAGTATCGAAAAAAGGAAGAAAAAAAAAAGAGGAGGCAGATCTGAGAGGCAGACCAAATCATTTGCAGCAAAGCTCACAGTCTGATCGGCCTCGGGCTGACTCTCGTCGTGCTCGCATGGGTCAGGTCAATCTATCTGTCCGGGCAATCCACTCAGCCCCGCCAGAAATGTAGCACACTGCCCTCCGAGGGGTGTGTGTGTGTGTGTGTGTGTGTGTGTGTGTGTGTGCTGGGGGGGGGGGGGGGGGCTGGGAAGTGAAGAGGGGTTGGTTGGGATTTTGGCGTGCAAATCCGGCTTAGCCAGATTCTGGGTACATGGGAGGGGAACATCAAAACGCGGGCCAGATTGATTAGATAACCTCTGGCGGTGGAGTGGGGGGGGGGGGTTTGATGCGACAGTCGCTGCTGCACAGCCGCCGAATTCTCGATGAGCTTCTCTCTTTGAGCGACGGGTAACGTCAAAACACTGACCACAGTAAGAGAAGAAAATAAACAACAAAAGTAGGAAATTAAAGCATCTATAGAGAAAAATTAAATGTGATGGTCTCATCGTGTCATGAGGCACACACACACACACACACACACACACACTAACCCTGACTGAACGAAGACACCCCCCCCCACCAACAAACAAGCCAAATATTCACAATAGCTTTTGTGTAGTTTGTGTTACCTCTCTCCTCTAAGTGACAGCAACACAACCCAGGGTGACTACACCTTACTGTCCAGAACTCTCTCCTATACCAGCCAGCTAGCCATAACACATCTGGAATCATCACCCCCCCCCCCTCCGCCCTTCCCCGTGTCCCGGACGCGCTTAAATGAGAAAGTGTCGGGTTCGAGTGTTGAAACTGGCCCCGGCGGGCGGAGACGGGTCTTACCTGCGCTCTCGGTGAGGCAGAGGGTGCTGCTGTTGGCGCGTGATGAAGGTGGTGCCCCAGATGGGGCTGCTGTGGCTGTTCCTCAGCCAGCCCACGGGGGGCGACGGTGGGTAAGGGGTGCTGCGGAAGCCATGGTCCGACTCGGTCTCCGACGTGAGGGAGGACGCCGAGCTCCCCATCGCCGTTGACGACACGCGGGCGCTATCCAGAAACAGTGTGCTGGTTGGGCAGTGGGGGGGGGGGCAGTGGAGGATGGAGACCTTGTTTTTCACTTGCCCTGAAAAATCTCCAATAGCCCAGGCTCGTGGCTGGGCTTAGGCCAGTCACCCTAAGGAAGGAGGGCAGCTAAGGAAAGAGGAAGTAACTCTTATATGTTCATAATCAAACTGGGACCCCCGCTGACGAGTCTGTGCTTCCACAAAAAAAAGGGGGGGGCGGATTTTATGCCAGCAACTCTATGAGAGGAGGCTGCATTGTTTTTATTAAATTTAAAAATTCAATGAAAAGAACAACAAGAAGGCAGCGGTGAGGAAATCAGAGGCGAGACTGTTCAGAACAACAACCAAAAAACTAACTAAGTGGTGGACGGATGAGGCTGCAGATGAGGGTGGACTTCCCTAAAGAAGCGGTGAGGATGGAGATGAGGGTTGGGGGGGGGGGACTGAAAACGACTCTATCAAAAACCGTTATTGGGAGGACCCTGGGCACCAATTTCAATTTCCTGCGTCAACACTCCCCAGCCCGTCTCCGGTTGTGCCACCCGTTATTTCTCCGGCCTCGGCGCAGACGTTCGGCCCCGGGTCCGAGCAGACTCATGCCTGGTCCATCTTCCCGCCGCACGTGCACCATCTCGGCAGCGAAGGTGTAGATCTCTAAAAGATTTGGAGGGGTTCGTAAAATCCCACGCACGTGCAAACGGAAAAAGGAAAACCGTGTGGTTGTGGCTTGCGTCTGATGAAGCGCCTCATATCTGGGGCGTCAGGCGAGGAACATACGGTCCATGAATACGGCTAAAAACGAAGGGGGGGATATTTTCAAGAATGGCACCAACTTCTCGAGTTTGGCTGAATCCGGGAGGCAAATCTAGCGTTGTTCATGAGAAATAAAAGAGGTTTTGTGTGAGGTGCAGGCCTCCTGTCCATGACTGTTGGCCCCGGGGGACTTGCAGCCGGGGTGAAGGGTTACCGGAGACCCTCCGCAGGAACATCCGGCTGCATGTCAGCCATGGGCTGAAACTCCCATCACTGAAATCACAGAGAGCCCAAAGGTGCCACTGAGCAGCATAGAGGCCATTGGTCAGTGAGATTTCGACATCCTCTCTTGTTTTCGAGAGATTAGCCTCCTTCCGCCATTCCCGGTTTCGGGGATAACCTGCTCTCCGCAGGGTTTCCGCTTGAACTTTGGAATTAAAAGGACAAGATGAGTCGGCGGAGGTGTGCGGGTGGGGGGGGGAGGTGGGTTGCGTTCTTGTTAAAAAAAAAAAAGACGAAGAAGAAAAAAAGAAGAGAAGAAGAAGAAGGGCTCTATGCAAAAGTCAAATATCCAACAATAAATAAGTTCTGCGGAGACTTGCCCGTGCAGATGAGCCGAACCGGTCCGGGGCTTGCGGAGGCGATCCCGGTCCCGGCAGACGAGGAGGCCCGGGCAAGTCTTGGTTCGTCGACCCGCAGCGGGGTTTGGGATCGCTTGGCCGGCCGGCTATCGATCCGGGAAATCCACATGGACTCGCGATCTACCCGCGGCGCCCTGCAGACCGCGCGTGACAAGTTCCTGACGCCGCTTCAGACACCGGGGCTGCTTCCGTCTCCGTGCGCGTGCAGCCTCCTCGATCCGGTGGAACGGCGCGGGGGCGGTAGCGACGGGGAACGGCGAGACTACATGACGGCTAACCGCCGGGGGAAGAGGGGGGGGAGGCTGCGGGTCGAGGCTCGCCAGTTCATGCGTGCGGCGTCACACGATGAAGAGGAAGAACCGCCGACAACGCCAAGTGCCTGCACAGGCTTTCGGATGACTCAAATGCGACCCACTGAGATCCCTTCGCCAACTGTGCGGAGGGGGGGAGAGGGGGAGGGGGGGAGAAGCGCAACAAGAGCGCCCTTAGAAGCGGAGATAACCCGGCAAGGTGTTGTTCAGAATCGGCTGTTCAGTCGCACACCTCCGCCGTCTCTCTCCGGTCCATCCCGGCCGGCTCCGTTCCGCCGTGGGAAAGCCGCGGAGCCGCGCTGTTTTATGTCATGGAGACATCCTCGCTCCGGTCCCGTCGTCGCCTTGGAAATAAATCACTACCCAAAGTGTAGTTCCCGTCCATTTCAACCCACGGAGTCTATGTTTCCTCCTGCGTCGGGGGTGTTATTGCTCCATTTTGTGCTGTGTGTTTTCTTCTTCTTCTTCTTCCGCCCCCCAGGAGGGTTTAATTCTCCCTCTCCGCTTTGCCTACATGCGGCGGCGGACGAGGACGCAATCTCTCTCCCCCAACACGAGCTTACGGGAGAGTCGGCAGCGCGCCTGCGCAGTAGCGTGCCGAAAGCAGGAAGGTTGCGTTCAAGAGATCAACGTAAAAGGCCCAACAGAAGCGCGCATCCCCTGCAGGTAGCGCCCAGAAACGCGAAGGAGCCCGGACCAAACGCGTGTTTGGGTTTGGGACGACTGTAGGCAACCCGTCACCTCACACACCCTCCCCCCTCTGACGCAAGTGTCGCTGTTCCGCTCCCCCCCCATATTGCATTAATCTGCTGATTCAGCAGCCATATTAGCCCGAGTGTGCCACGGAGAGGGCCGTGTGTGTACGCAGGTTTTGCTCCCGGCCCGGCGCTACACCGACTCATTAGTCCCCTCTCCTTTCTGGCCGAAGGTGCGCGAGCCGGTGACGTCAGCTGGGTGTAGTGTTGGGTCGCAAAGAAAACTTACGGTTTACCGTGGCACAATACCTCACTCATCTGGCAGACGCATTTATCCAAAGCCACTTAGAGGAGTCAGCAGCTATCAGATAAATTCAAGCGTTACCAACTGGCATCACACAACGCTTAATCACACCATGGTAGTACTATATGAAGTAGTTGTAGTAGTACATATACTACACAGTAATCACATCATGGTAGTACTATATGAAGTAGTTGTAGTAGTACATATACTACACAGTAATCACATCATGGTAGTACTATATGAAGTAGTTGTAGTAGTACATATGCTACACATTAATCATATCATGGTAGCACTATATGAAGTAGTTGTAGTAGCACATATACGAACGACACTGTAATCATATCATGGTAGTACTATATGAAGGAGTTGTATAGTAGGACAGTAATCATATCATGGTACTATATGAAGTAGTACACGTGCTACATGGTAATCATATCATGGTAGTACTATATGAAGTAGTTGTAGTAGTACATATGCTACAGAGTAATCCTACAGCCATGAGTGCATGTCTTGCTGAGTGCGTGTCTTGCTGGTGCAAATGCAGATTATCAAGATGCAGAGAAGAGACGGAACAGGAGTCGTGGCTTGGACGTGGCTTGGTGGGTCCACAGCCGAGTATAACTGGGAGGTTAACAGCTCTCACAGCCCGGGCCAGTGGAAAGAGTGGAGGGTTAAGCAGAACAGAGCGTGCCTCTTACAGTCGTCTTTGCTCAACTGTCCCTTCACATTACTGAGATAAGCCTTCACACTTCCTCTCTCCTCTCTCCTCTCTCGCTTCCTCCACTGTGTACCGCCTCTATCTGGCTCGTCCTCTCTCTCTCTGGCTTTCTCTATCTCCACTGACCTCATTCCTCCTCTCCCAACCTCCCTCTCTCCATTTGCAGAGATCACTGACAAAACAAAGCGTAGTTTAAGCTCAGGCTTGCACCTAATAAGAAATGACTCACTGAAAAAAAAGTACCTTCATGTACTCTGCTCCCCCTCCACTGAACTCACAGCGGCGTTGCCGAAAACCCCACAGCGGTGGTGCAGATTCAGCTGTAAATGGATGTTTCCATAAGCAGACACGTTTAAAGGGGCGTTCTCGGGTTTGTTTAGCTAAGACTTAAAGGGAAGTCAGGCATCGAAATAACATTCACGGCCGATATCGAAACCGATACAACCCCCCCCCCCGTTTCAAATTTACTTGATTGTATAAATTCAGTACATTTCCCTGTGCTTTTCAATGAAAAATCAATTACAAACCTACAAGGGGGAAAACTTGACCGGGCTTTACATCTTACGACTTTCACAGCCCTCGAGAACAATATGTTCTTCGGCAATGTGCCTCTTGATATTTCATCACAACAGTTTTTACAGCCTGCCGCTTATCAGTCATCACAAACCGAGATGGCTCCATACTGCAGTTTTTCAAATGCTGGGCCACATTAAGCAGTGTGTGTGTGTGTGGGGGGGGGGGATCCATGGTGCATCACTGACTGACTGACTGACACACGGGGGCTGTAATGGCAGGCGAGTGGGGTGAGCTCGCATCACAGTCACACTCGACACAAAACTATTGGATCAATAATAAAGAACGTCATTATTAATTCATTTTCAGCTGATTTGGTCCGATACGGAAACTCGGCCTAAGTTTCAGTTCATCTTTAGGTTTGGCCCCATCGGGTATTTATAGAGGTGTAGCCTGTTTGAACGTACTCTCATCTTTGTGACTGATGTTTTGCTCTGGTCGAATGTCTGATACCTATCTGCCTGTCCACGACTTTGGCATCGGTTGGTTGAATGGTCGAATAAAGTAAAAAGGTCGAACGAGAGAAGTTAAGTCAAGTCATGTTGTATAGCCCAATATCACAAATTAAAAATTTGCCTCAAGGGGGCTTTACAGCAGACAGCAGTGGATCAACTAAACACAAATGAGCTGCCATTGCAACACATGCAGGGCCGGGTGTGTGAAAATGTACTTTAACGTGTACTTCTCTGGAGCTGTACAAACAGCCAGCCTGGCAGTTCCTGGGGGAGGGCGTTGTTTAAGTACTCGCAGGCTTCCCGGAGGCCTCGTTCAGCTTTGCCAGATACCACGACACTCAAACTGGTTTGACTGGGCAGCCCTAGCACGAGTCCGGCTCATTTCCATAGAAGAGCCTGCAGCAAACGAGACTTGGTCTGATGATGACACCAGAGCGGGTAGACTGGAAAATGCATGTGTCATACAGAATGTACGACATCTCAGTTCAAATAAACACTTTATGCTGTCAACACTCTGCTCTGGCACCATTTCCCATCCGACTGGAAAGCGAGATTGGGAAATCAACAGTACCAGATGTTGGCCGGGTTGTTCTTTTCAATCAACTTCATGTTGAACCGACGGGGGAAAAAAAGCCCCTTCTGATAACGCTGGCCTGTCACGAAGTACCGTTGAGAAAACAGGGCGTACACACAGACAAATCACAGGGATTTTTAATGAGAGATTGGAAAACAAACTGACAGCAGGGATGGAATTTACATGGGCGCCATCGTACGCACAACGTTAGGGGCGTCAATCACTGAAACAGCACCCACGGGGACCAGGCCTAGTCTGAGCACTGTACTGCAAACCCTTTGTGACAG
>NC_079227.1:10306254-10316254 GCF_029633865.1 Lampris incognitus
AGATGGAGACAGAGAGCGAGAGAGAGAGTTTGGATTTCATATCGTATTTCCACTCACAGTGGGGAGAGACTGGCGGGGTGGAACAGGATAATACGAGCTAATTTCATGGTACAACGTAGGCTGTCGAGAGCCAAACTATCCAACATTTCCCTACGACAACAAGCATCCCTCCCAGCCGGGCGGGTTTACAGTACAACACAAATAACCACCGGCTGTAAATGAACTTTCAATAAGTCGCCATCTAACACAGATACACTGGTGAGCTGTGTTCCAGCATGCAGTCTTCTCCATCCCCCACTGCATCCTCCTCTTCCTCATTCTGTCCCTATTCTAGGCCGAGAGGTCGAGATGAATTACACCACAGCAGGCTGTAAAGTCCACCTCGCGCTTTTTCTTACACGGTAACACGCTATAACGAGTAGCTGCCATGGGGCATTTGAAATCTCTGTCATGGCACACTTAAACAATAGCAGACGGCTTAAAAATAGCATTTCCAAGCCGCGATGTGACAACATGCCGCCATAAACAGTAACACCGAAATATCTCCCAGCTCCTTCTATTAATCCGTATTTCACAGCTACTCATTATAAAGAAGAGAAGAAGAAAGCCACTCTTATTTTGTCATGGTATCTTACAATGAATTGGTCGTCTGTATTTAACCCGTCCTATTGTATAGGGGCGGTGTGCAGCTGCAGCGCCCGGGGACCAACTCCACTTCTTCTTTCCATCGCCTTGCTCAGGGGCACAGGCAGGAGCATCAACCCTAACATGCATGTCTTTCTGATGGCGGGAGGAAACCCACGCAGACACGGTGGGGGGGGGGGGAGAACATGCAAACTCCACACAGAAAGGACCTGGGACGGCCTGGGGTTCGAACTCGGGACCTCCTTGCTCTGAGGCAGCAGTGCTAACCGTTGTGCATTGTGCATTTGTGCAGAATCTAGCCAGCTGTGAGCAAATTGCATAAAATGGGTCAAAGGGCCCCTAAAGCAGAGCCCCTATGTGGAGTCACTCACTCACTTCTCGCCGCCGAGCTGAGGGACTGGCTTCCTGCCACTGTTTTCTGCGGTGGTGTCTTTATTTAATATTACACGTGGCTGTAACCCATCTAATACTTGTGGAGAAGAGAGTTGTGTTTTGTGGCTGGCTTCCGTGTACCTTTGCCTGTCGACCCTGGGTTCGGGGGGGGACTCTCGGTGCAGGGGGATTCTGGGGTGCAGGGGGATTCTCAGGTGCAGGGGGATTCTGGGGTGCAGGGGGGTTGTCAGGTGCAGGGCCGTTTACCTGTGCAGGGTGGGGCGGGGTTAGGCGTGTCGTTGTCTTGGAACCCGGCTACGGGCGCAACCCCGTCACTGTACTGAGCCGGAGTCGGAACGAGATTACAACGAAGAAATCCCATTAGAGGAGACGGGGCACCGGTCAACAAAAGGCAGTGCCATTCAAACCACTCGCCGGGCAACCGCGTCGACCCCGTCGCCGAGCGACGCAGGCGGACTCCTGACCAAGTTCCCCCCCGGAGAGCGGGCTTACCTGAAAACGGCGTGGAAAGCGGGTTTATGCCCTCTCGCAGCGGCGGTCGCGTCCTAAACTTTTCCCGACCATGGAGACGTCGAGCTCTTCCCGGGCTTCGCGCTCCGGCGTGCGTTTCAGCCGACGCGCACCGTTCCGTGACTCGATCGCGCGGCCCCACGCATGGCCCACGCGGCTGGTCCGACACGTCTCTATTTCACTTTATTCCTCCGCTCCATCGACGGTCGACGAGACCGCGGCGGCCACTTCACCCCCCAAAACAAGCGCAGGAAGGGAAACCTCCGAGTGACAGAGAGACACGGCGCGTACGCATTCCACGTAGCGGCGGGCGGGCGCCGCTGCGACTGCGCGGACACGCTGCCGTAAAATAGGTTCGGGAATACAAGCGGCGCGGAACTACGTTTCCCATCTGCCCGACGCGCCTACAAGTTCGAACAGGATATCCGGGTGCGGCAGTTTCGTTTTTTCTTTTCTTTTCTTTTTTAAGCTGTGTACTTTCGTTTTAATGGAAAGCAGACTGCATTATATTTTGCGAACGTTGTACAGTTGCACTGTACGAAATTTGTCAATAAATAATAACGTTTGTTTGTTCGTTTGTTTAATTGGGTAAACTGGAAAAAAAAGGTATTTTTGTTGTTTTAACATTCATTTTGTGGAAACATATGAGCAATAGGACACGCCTGTTATTTTTTTTTACTTTATTATGGATAGCAAAAAAAACATAGATTTGGGGGTTTTTTGAGCGGATCTTGTCCAAATCTAAATCAGAAAAAGTGCCATTTTCTTTCACGTTTTGGGGGTAAAAATTAAGCGTCTCTCCTTGCTCTTCTCATTAGGATACATTATAGTAGTCTCTTCCTTGTGAGTGTCTGTTAAGGAATCGAGTATATTAAAACATAATCATCCGTATTTTAAAAGAAGTTCAAAATGTAAGATTAGAGGAAGCTTTTTCTGCGCGCATGACCGTCACACCCTGGTCTTCTACTGCCATCTAGTGGTGTTTAGTAAAACTGACCCAAACCTTTGACTTAACGGTGGCTCTTGCAAAAACTTTAAAATAGCATTTAACATAAAATCAGATGAACATTAATGGAACGCCTGGGGAAAAGAGCGTTTATATTGGTCAGAGACAATAGAGGGTAAACAAAAACGTCCTAAAATTTAAAATTAAAACAAATTACAAATTATATCTCTGCGAGACTATATCTGTCGCCGATGACAGAATTCACATCATGATGGCGACTGACAAAACGGCTGACAAAATGTTCAAATATGCGGTGTCGACAAAAAAACAAATCAACATGGCTTCTTGTTTTCCATACAAATATCAGATATGCAGATCTGCAGTAAGTCCTACATTTTATTAGAAAAATAAAAAGTGTTATTTGATGATGAATAAAGGTATCATAAAGACGGATAAAATACAATAACGTCTGTAACTTGACAGGATTTGCACATGCAAGGTTGTAATGAGAATGTCCAATTTCATAAACGGCTGTCTGTAGATTATGTTGGTATGACCTATGATTATGTGAGAATGACCTTTTTATGTAATACTCCCTGGCATATAATCACAGACACATATGCAGTTGCTAATTTGAATGGCGAGAGTGTGGTAGGACTTATCTCGGTGAAATGATTAAGGTGCATAGTGATTTAACAGTGAAAAGAGGGAGGACACTGCAGTCAGCTCGACCAAGGCGGTCACTGTGACCGCTTTAGATTTTCAAAGTTTAACAACTTTGTGGGGAGGGGGGGATACAGACCTGCCGCTCCCTTAATGTGCCTAAAATTGCCTATATTTGCATCGAAATGAGTTTTAGATCAACCGCACACACACAAAAAAGTTACGATAAGCTCTATGACCATGACCGGTCAAAATGACCGCGCGTAATTTGCGCGTCATCGCGTACGCCGTGTCACGACTTATGACGTGTTGGTCGCGTCATTTCCTTCGCGACGTCCACTGCTCTGTCCCATAAACACGTTAGCGTTCTCCGGTGTAGAGTAATATTCTAAACTTGATTTCTGATTATTTATAACATGTCTGGGTACAGACGCCGTTTCAGACGCAGCGTGACCACCACCGAGGCGTTGCAGTATTTACAGGCGTGGGCCAGCGGCCATTTTAAATTGTTTGAAAATACTATTAAAGTTGTTAAAATGATCATTTTTGGTGTCAGTCGTCTCCTAGCAGACATACTAACATACGCAATGCATTAATGTCGCAATTGAGTATTGTAACGTGCATGGATAAGTAGACACGTTGGTCCCTGACTAACGGGTCGGATCCTTTAGTCGACTGGCTAACGTTGTCGCTTGCGGAGCGGGAGATACGGGTTCGCGTCCCGGCTGTGGCGATAGTCTACCAGTCTACCCCCCGAATTCGCTGCTATACTTATCTTGACAGGATATAGCGTTTGAAAACCGGCCGTCATTTTGACCGCCCGTGGTCGTTTTAGGTAGGAGGGAAATCCCGGTCGTTGTAGGTTTTGTCTCAGCCTGCGACTCGCAGGCAGAGGTGATGGTTAAGCTTGGAGCAGAAATGGCAGAATGAGGTCACAAAAAGACCTCTAGCAGCGCATCCCACAGCATGCACAGCGTTCTGGGGAGGATGCTGACACAACAGCGCTGCTAACTGGCGAGTTACCGGCGTGAGAGTTTCCAGCGCGGTCGTTAATAAAACATGGCGCAGGCTGAATCTTGGCTACTGCTGCTGGTAGAGGCCTCGTGTGAGCTTGTCCTGTCATATCTGCTTGTCAGCCAAAGCAAATCTGCTCTTCTTTCTTCAGCTTTGCTGCCACCTGCCTTTTTCTTCATCTACCCAGCAAGCACCTTCTGCAAACGTCCCCTTCGTATGAATTTAGGTTTCCGGCGTGTTGCCCAGGAAGCCATCACGAGAAGGGATTTATAATAACTAAATAAGGTCTTAACGATGATGACGTACCATTGCTCCCAACGAAGTCCTGCATGACAGAGAATATTAAACAGCATGTAGGATTTGGACCTGTTTTTTAGCTAGTGGCATACAGCCACTCACACAACACCAACACACAGGACAGAAACTGACATCTCTTGGCATGTAAATCTTGGGGATTGTAATTTTGGGCAAAAAAAAACCCCAAAACAAAACAATGTCAATCTTCAGGATTTAGACATTTCTCCTTAAAGGGACAGTTCACCTTTTTCCTCTTGATTGTGGCGCTATTGATCCATCCGGATCGTTTTGCTGTGAGTTGGTGAGTTGTGGAGAGACCTGCAGTAGAGACGTCGGCCTCTCTCCAATACAATGGAACTGGATGGCGCTCAGCTCGTGTTGCTCAAAGCAACAAAAAATAATAAAATAAAAAATACATGTTCAATACAAATGCAATACAACACAAACACATACAACTCAGCAGCCATGTCTCTTTCCAGAAGTCATGACCCGGCGACTCAAGGTAATCCTGTTGTGAGCAGTGTCATGTAGGAACTATTTTCTTAGACGGAACAACACCTGCAGGGAAGGAAAAACGTGGACTGTCCCTTTAAGACCGGCCGGGCTACTCCGGAACTAAGTGGATTTTTTGTTTTTTGGGGGGGGTGGGTTTTTTTACGTGTTCAGGTTAAGCAGCTGTTTCTGAAAACTATCACAGTTCAGTTCCTTCATACCGGACTTTTACATTTCCTGGGACCCCCCCCGGGACCCCCCCCCAAAAAAAAGCAGCACGTGAAAGCGCTGTCTGACTAGGGATTATGTCCATAATACCGGTGTCACTCTTCTTGTTTGAACCAGGAAAGTTTCAAAGGATTAGGTTTTTTTGTGTGTGCCAGAGTTATGACGTCATAGGCAGCGGAATAGCAAATAATTGAAAAGAACAGAGAACAGACTCACTTTATTCTCCCAAAAGGAATTTCATATATTACAATATATACATTTCATATTTTATATATATATATATATATATATATATATATAGATGTTATATTAACACTAGTATATTAATACTGAATCACTATCATAGCATGATACTGCTAATACAGTACGCTAATTACTGCTAATATTCTATTAATATACTTTACTGCTACTGATGCTACCATGCTGTCCTGTTATATTGTTGCTACACTGTGAAAGTGTTATTACTGTACTGTTATATCATAAATTATGCTAATTTACTAATACTATATAAGATAAAATTTAAATAGCAATAATATTCACATCTTCACTCCGTCAACAGTTGTTTCTGGTATGGCCCTGGTACTCCACCTGGTACCGCTTGGTCTTCCGGGGTTTGAGGACCCCGGCCCCCGGTTCAGCGGGAGACGGTCAAAGCGCAGGCTGGCGGGACGCGCCGGCGGATCGGTTCCTCCGCTCCGGCGGACGGCTGACGGTCCACGTGCTGCAGGAGGAGGAGGAGGCTGTGCGGTAACACGCGGAGCAGCCCGGACGGGACGGGGGGCGGGGCGAGGCCAGGAGAGGCGAGGCGAGGCCAGGCGAGGCGAGGCGAGGAGGGAGAATGAATGAGACGAGCTGGGCGGAGAAAGCTGGAGCTCCCCGGACTCCGTCTGTCTCTCACATGTCGCCTATTGTGCCCAGTGCGGCTCCGTCGCTGCGCGCGTGTTGACGTTTCGCTACCTCCTCGCGACGCGTTCTCGCTCCGGGACGTCAGGACCCCAAACCCGCGGACGTGCCTGACTACACGGGGCCGGGGTGCTCCGGACGACTCCTTTGTCGAGAAGGTATGTGTGAGAATTCCCACATCGTCCCACGCACACGCGCACGCACACACGCACACAGACACACACACACACGCGCACACACACACACACACACACACACAGCTTCGGTTGGGAAACTACGCAGTGAGTCTGGCCCAACAGCAGTGTGTTACTGAAAACACTTGATACCCATTACTGCTGTACCCGACACTCTGAACTTAACTCAGTTTGGCTGGTTGTATTGTTTCCAGTGGCCTGTGTGTGTGTGTGTGTGTGTGTGTGTGTGTGTGTGTGTGTGTGTACACACACACACACACATACACACACACACACACACACACACTGTTGTCATGACAGTGCCAGGGAAACGCAGCGCATGGCACGCCGGAGACACAAAGGAGGGCTGCGTCGGTGCGCAACTTCGCGCATCGCTTTGAAAAGTTTCTCTCTGGTAGTAGCGGCACCCCCCCCCCCGCGCGCCCGCCCCCCGAAAGCTCAGCCGAGAGAAGAAGAAGAAGAAGAGCCCGCTGTGACGTCACGACGAACGCTACTAATGTAGCGGGCTCAGATATGGGGCTGCTGTTATAGGAGTACAGTCCAGCCGTTCCGTCATAGGACGCCGAGTCAGTCAGCAGACGATCGTGTTGTTGATAGATGGCAGACACACGCACGCACACACGCACACACACACACACACACACACGCACATCCAGTCGTCCCCTGCAGAGGAATTGGATGTACGGTACAGAACAAACAGCGACCGAGTTGCAGAGCAACGTGAAGCACATAAAGTTTAACGCTTTGAGAAATGGCGTCAGAGCCGAGGGGTCAGTAGGGTGCGTGGAAACGGGCGGCCTAAGGTGTGTCCTGTGTTTACACAAGGCTGATTGTGACCCTTGTAGTCAGGAAAGGGATGCTTTTACACGGCCCTGCGCTGCTTTACGGCCAGCGCGCACTTGGAAACGACCCGCTTCCATAACGGGGTCAGGAAAAAGGTTTGTGCAGTGACACAATTGTTTTCAGGGAATAGGATAGGAAATATGTGTGATTGTGTGTGCGCGCGTGCGTGTGTGTGTGCGCTTGCACGTGGGGGATCAAAAGTGATAGAAAATATTTGTTTGTGTGGCGACGCGGCTGTAAATGTGTCTTCGTCTGTATGCGTGTAACTTGGTGTGCAAACAGAAACATACAAAGGCACGGTGTGACACACACACACACACACACAGACACACACACATGCATAAAATCCAGGCTGCATTGCTCTGTGTGTGTGTGTGAGTGTGAGTCATGGTCACTTTCCATGGCCTTGGCTTCATGTGACAGCAGAAGCGGAGTGACGGGGGCCTTCCTCTGTTCCTCATCCTACGATGATGTCACACATACACAAACACACACACACACACACACACACACACACTGCAGAGCAGCCAGACCTTAAAAGTAGATGAAAAGCAGACTAGCCGCCCGGCTGGGTTGCTAGTTTGATCAGCATCTAATAAAATCTGGGCCCAGAAAAAAGTGAACAACACCCTCCTCTACCGACAGCTGCTCTCACCGTGTCCTTTAGCGAGGCCCTGGCGGACTGTTGTTGTACTGGGCAGCTCCCAGGTGTTTGTGTGTGTCTGTGTGTGTGTGTGTGTGTGTGTGTGTGTGTGTGTGTCTGTGTGTGTGTGTGTGTCAGTAGCACGTAGCGGGGCAGTGATGAAAAGCAGCGTGCGTGCTCAGCAGATCGAAGCCTGGGTGAGTAAAGGCGGCAGCGCGAGGGCCGGTCAGGATGTGGCGCTCCGCGAGGCCAAGTCTGACGACACTTCTTGTTTACCGCGGGACGCCGCCGGGGGAACATGTCACAGCGCCCAGCTCACCGGATGCATTTAGACAGACGCTTCCTGGACCGGGGTCACTCCGGGTCACCCGAGCCACGTGCTTCCAGACCAGAGACCACAGCCCAGCGCCCCTCGTTCTCTAATCCGCCAGGTAGTTAAACGGAGTCGGCCTGTTGTACCGGGCCCGAAACCCCCCCCCCCCCCACCACCGACTAAACCGCCCGGTACCTCGAACAACAGACACCGAGCAGTCCTGCGGGGACCACGGCTGCAGCTGGGACGGCTGCTTTTGTTTTATGGTCTCGCTCACGGGAACTTCAGCGAGGAATGTGGCCATCTGTAAATCCAACTCTTGTGATGTTGAAACGGCTTCTTCTGACTTCTACCCCGAAAAGTTGCGAATGTCCAATGAGGGGGTATGACGGGTAATATAGGAGACGGGGAGACCCCGAGCCATCCATCCGTTACCCAAACCGCCTGTCCTGCTCTCAGGGAGGCTGGAGCCTGTCCCAGCAGTCATTGGGCGGCAGGCGGGAAGACACCCTGGACAGGCCGCCGGTCGCCCCCCCCCCCCAGTCCCCCCACTCACACACACATTGGGACAATTTATTATGGCCGTTTCACCTGACCTACATGTCTTTGGACTGTAGCAGGAAACCGGAGCACCCGGAGGAAACCCACGCAGACACGGGGAGAACATGCAAACTCCCACACAGAGGACGACCCGGGACGACCCCCAAGACTGGACTACCCCGGGGCTCGAACCCAGGACCTTCTCGCTGTGATGCAATCGCGCTAACCACTGCGCCACCGTGCCGCCGGAAAAAGTTAACCAACTCCCATATCACCACCATGTCACACATGTGAAAACGTAACTGACCCCCTGACGCTGATAACTGGCTGGGCCACCTTCAGCGGCAACAGCTGCAACCAGACACTTCCTGTCGTTGGAGATCAGTCTTTCACATCGCTGTGGAGGCATTTTGGCCCTCTCTTCTTTGCTGAACTGATTCGACGACGTTGGAGGGTTTTCGAGCACGAGCTGCTGGTTGAAGGTCCTGCCACAGCATCTGGATGGGGTTCAGGTCAGGGCTTTGATTAGGCCGCTCCAAAACCTTCATGTAGTTTATTTACAGTCATTCTGAGGAGGACTTCCTGTTGTGTTTTGGATCATTGTCCTGCTGCATAACCCGATTACACTTCAGCTTCAGATCCCAGACTGATGACCCCTTCCTTCAGAATGTTCTGGTAGAGAGCAGAATTCATGGTTCCTTCAATGATGGCAGGTCCTCCAGGTCCCGAGGCAGCGAAGCATCCGCACACCATCACACCTCCGCCATGTTTGACTCTTGGTATGGTGTTCTTACTGTGAAATGCTGTGTTTGCTTCACGCCAGACATAACGGCACTCACGTCCTCCAAAAAGGCCCACTTTTGGCTCGTCTGTCCACAGAACATTATCCTTTTTTACCAATGTGAGACGAGCGCTAATGTTTCTCTTAGTTAGCGGTGGTTTCCATCTTGCAGCTCTCCCATGAAGATCATTTTTGCGTGGTCTCTTTCTTATTGTGAAATCGTGAACGATGGCCTTAGCTGGGGCTGGAGAGGCCTGCAGTTCTTCGGATGTTCTCCTGGGACTTCCTGGATGAGTCGTCGCTGCGCCCTAGGAAGAATTTCGCTCAGCCAGCCACTCCTGAGAAGGTCCACCGCTGTTCCCACTTTTCTCCATGTGGAGACCATGGCTGGTGTCCCAGAGCCTTAGAAATGGCTTTGTAACCTGTTCCAGACTGATATATCTCAACAACTTTTGTTGTCATCGCTTCCGGAATCTGCTTTGATGGCGACACAGTGTGCTACTTGTTGACACCTTGTAGCCTACTTCACATTGATGGTGAGGTTCTGTATAAGTCAGGTTTAGACTCAACAGGGCTGGCAGTAATAAAGCCTGCG
>NC_079227.1:10321254-10328754 GCF_029633865.1 Lampris incognitus
CATATGTCATATCCTGTCTATCAACTGTACGTCATATGTCATATCCTGTCTATCAACCGTATGTCATGTCATATCCTGTCTATCAACCGTACGTCATATGTCATATCCTGTCTATCAACCGCATGTCATGTCATATCCTGTCTATCAACCGTACATCATATGTCATATCCTGTCGTATCAACTGTACGTCATATGTCATATCCTGTCTATCAACTGTATCGTGATAGCTTACAGGAATACTACAACCATCATAGACGGCTTAGAATCAGGACACGTGTCCTAAGTTAGGACACGGGGTCAGGACACGTGTCCTAAGTTAGGACACGGGGTCAGGACACGTGTCCTAAGTTCGACTGGACATCATGTCTCGCGGCTGACGGAGGCGCCGCCGCCATAACGCATCATCATGCTCCTCTTACTCGGGGGAACAGCTCCCTCGGCTTGCAGCGTAGGAACACGGAGGTGTCGGAGGTGAGGAGGACGTTTAGAGGAGAGACTTGACACGTGGAGGGGTTTTTAAATGGAGCTGGGCCTGAACGGGAAACTCGCTTCGGAGTCAGTTTACATGCACGGACTAAGACTGGCGCTGCGTGTGTGTGTGTCTGTGCGTGTGTGTGTGTCTGTGTGCGTGTGCGTGTGCGTGTCCCCAGATGGATGTAAGCCCATACATATGCAGATTGCAGACTGAATGGGCCTAAAATAATAAATGTGATCCGCCTCACGTGGGTGACAGTAAGCAGAGAAGTTCTCTGTAGAAGGAGTCTGGAATCTGACAAGGAATTTCACTTCCAGGATGGATTTGAGGAAATCTGGGAGGGGGCGGTGGATGGAAAAACAATCTTTGCTAAATTTAGCACGGCTTCCCACGCTTTTTCAACACATGACCCACCTATGGAGATGCTGTTTAGCTGCGGGCCACCAAACATTTCAACAGTAGAATGAGAAATGAATTTTAATTGTCAAAAAAACGAGATAATTAACATTTCTGTCTATATTGTTCACCAATGTAGCATTCCTTTCCCCCCCAATCGTACCCGCCAAATTACCCCACTCTTCCGAGCCGCCCCGGTCGCTTCTCCACCCCCTCTGCCGATCCGGGGAGGGCTGCAGACTACCACATGCCTCCTCCCATACATGTGGAGTCGCCAGCCGCTTCTTCTCCCCTGACAGAGGAGTTTCACCAGGGGGTCGTAACGCGTGGGAGGATCACGCGATTCCCCCTCCCCCCTGAACAGGCACCCCAACCGACCAGAGGAGGCGCTAGTGCAGCGACCAGGACACATGCCCACATCCGGCTTCCCACCCGGGGATTCGAACCGGCGATTCCCGTGTTGGCAGGCAACGGAATAGACCGCCACGCCACCCAGACGCCCTTTATTCCTATTGTAGGGAATTCAGGGGCAGCCGCTAGCCAAGGCAAGCCGTTAGCCAAGGGGCTAGCTAGTCTAGTCACCCGTGGTCGTTGCAGTATTTTCAGATTTCCCTCGTGGGCGACTAAGGACGCAGTGAGCCAGAAGGGGCAGGTGGGCGTTACTCATCCCTCACCGGGTATTACGCAACGCAGCTAAATCACTGCATCATCTGCCATGACTCAGAGATACCCCCGGTGATCAGCTGATGATGATCAATGATCTCCACTGTAAATGTGATTACTGTGGGCATCCCATGAGCCATCTGGCCCACTTGTAGGCCACGACCCATAGTTTGGAAACCGGTGCCAAACACAGTAAACCAGACGGTGCAGGTCGGCTCACAGATGTGGACGTGAGGGGCTGTGTGAATGTGAAGCAGAAAATACAACAACAGTTTTCACTGGGTCGACTTTTCATTCGACTTTCCGGGGAGATTGAAAAAAAAAAGGTTAAGGAGTCCAGTCGCGTCAAAATGCGGTCCGGCGGGAGCTGGCAGCAGGGTCGTTTCTCAGCGTGCTGCAAAGACAGGCGACGGAGGAAGGCGTCCGGTGCTCCGTCCGTCCTCCATCACGCTGCTCAGATGTCAGGGCCCAGGTATAAGTGTGCGAGGCCGGTGAAGGATGGTTCTGGAGGCGAGCCACGCAGGCCTGAGAACGGCGGAGGATCCCAGGCCACCTTTATCCCCCGCCTCCGTAAATCACGCCGTCCGAGGACAGCTTTGAAATTCAAAACCCCAAAGATCAGAGAGGGCTGCTGTGGCCCCCGGAGAGAGACAGAGGGAGGAAAAGAGACAGGAAAGACAAAAAGGGGAGAGAAAGAAGTGCATGTGCATGTGTGTGTGTGTGAAGTATATGAATTATGCACCTTCAAGTCAAAATGAGTGATGACAGTCAGTGCTCAGGTTTTACACACACGCCAACTTATACATCGTTTACCCCTTCGTCACACAGCTGCCCTATAATTCACCCCAGGTGTTTGCTAACTGGCTAATACCTCTCTATCCATGTGCTGGGTGTAGAGGCCCGGCAGTTGCCCAGCAGGAGCAGGAGGAGGAGGCCCAGGTGTTTGCTAACTGGCTAATACCTCTCTATCCATGTGCTAGGTGTAGAGGCCCGGCAGTTGCCCAGCAGGAGCAGGAGGAGGAGGCCCAGGTGTTTGCTAACTGGCTAATACCTCTCTATCCATGTGCTAAGTGTAGAGGCCCGGCAGTTGCCCAGCAGGAGCAGGAGGAGGAGGCCCAGGTGTTTGCTAACTGGCTAATACCTCTCTATCCATGTGCTAGGTGTAGAGGCCCGGCAGTTGCCCAGCAGGAGCAGGAGGAGGAGGCCCAGGCGTTTGCTAACTGGCTAATACCTCTCTATCCATGTGCTAGGTGTAGAGGCCCGGCAGTTGCCCAGCAGGAGCAGGAGGAGGAGGCCCAGGTGTTTGCTAACTGGCTAATACCTCTCTATCCATGTGCTAGGTGTAGAGGCCCGGCAGTTGCCCAGCAGGAGCAGGAGGAGGAGGCCCAGGTGTTTGCTAACTGGCTAATACCTCTCTATCCATGTGCTAGGTGTAGAGGCCCGGCAGTTGCCCAGCAGGAGCAGGAGGAGGAGGCCCAGGTGTTTGCTAACTGGCTAATACCTCTCTATCCATGTGCTAGGTGTAGAGGCCCGGCAGTTGCCCAGCAGGAGCAGGAGGAGGAGGCCCAGGTGTTTGCTAACTGGCTAATACCTCTCTATCCATGTGCTAGGTGTAGAGGCCCGGCAGTTGCCCAGCAGGAGCAGGAGGAGGAGGCCCAGGTGTTTGCTAACTGGCTAATACCTCTCTATCCATGTGCTAGGTGTAGAGGCCCGGCAGTTGCCCAGCAGGAGCAGGAGGAGGAGGCCCAGGTGTTTGCTAACTGGCTAATACCTCTCTATCCATGTGCTGGGTGTAGAGGCCCGGCAGTTGCCCAGCAGGAGCAGGAGGAGGAGGCCCAGGTGTTTGCTAACTGGCTAATACCTCTCTATCCATGTGCTAGGTGTAGAGGCCCGGCAGTTGCCCAGCAGGAGCAGGAGCAGGAGGACGAGGAGGAGGAGGACCAACGCTGCAACTGTGGAATCCGCAGGCGCCCCATGGAGCCAAGATGGAGGAACTCCTAGAGTAAGCCAGACATCGATGTCTTTATCCAGCCGACAGCTGCTGCTGCTGCCCACCATGTCGACAGCTCAGCATGTTTTATTGTGTTTACGCGTGTGAACTTCCTGTCTCTATTTCTGGCGGCTTCCTGCAGATGTTGCTGCCGCGTTCACTCGGCAGGCGCTGGCACCAGGACTGGTGAATCGTTTGACCCGTGCTCTCTGGTGCACGGCTGATATGTTACGGTGATTCTGAATTATTTTGATCCTGTGGGGGGGGGGGGGGGTAAGACAGGCTCCGTTCACCACTAGATTCAACCGCTGTTCATCGCAAGCGGGGGGGTGGGTGGGTGGGGGGGTAGCGATGGTTAGTCAGCGCCGACGATTTCGCTGACGAGGTGCGTTAAAGTTAAAGAGTGCAGGAGCTAACGCGGCGCAATAGCGCCACCCTGGTCAGAATGTGTTACTGCATTCTTATGCTGCAGTCAAACGTGTGATGACGTCAGACAACAAGCACGCATGACACTAGCTCGACAAAACGAGCATAACTGTATCAGTGGTTTTTTATTTAGAATAATTTGTGTTCTTTATAAGCTATACTAATAAATGTAAATGAAGTGTTCAGTTGTCAGACAAATTAGCGTTGCTATCCACCCGGCCTCTAGCGTCAACTAAGGGTAACAGGATGGTGTGTAAAACGCATCACTTCCTGTGTGACAGCAACACTTCCTGTCAGTGCACTTACCGGTACACCAGCGATCAGAATAGGCCTAGAGTTCAAATGAACTTGTTGTTGCATCTCGAAAAAGCCCGATTACCACATTAGTACCAATGAATAATAAATAACAATGAATAAAAAGCTCTTATGTGTGGTTTCGTTTTGAGCTCGACGCCACCATAAGTCAAAGTAATCTGAAACCAGGGAGCCCGAGACAGAACATATGAAGCATCACCACTAATGTAATGCAAATGTAGACAGCAATACGTGCAGGCCATGGCCCGGGCCCAGGGGCTCAGGGTGCTCAGGGGGCCTCTGAGCCAGAGCCTCTGTGTGAAGTCGCTGTTATTATCTTTGCATTTCTGGTTGCATAGTCAAAGGGCTTACCCAGCAAACAAAAAACGTCCCCAGTACGTCCCCTGAAGGTCCTCTCCGAACGTCCGGTAAATGTCATTGTGTAGGGTTTTCATTACGTCGAGGGGACATTATTGTGGGACGTCCCTGTAACATCCTGAGGACATTACAGGGACGGTAGGGGGAAGTCCTCTAGACGTCACTGTGACGTTATTGCCCGAGGTCATTATAGGGACATTAGGGGACAGTCCTCTCTCTCTCAGGCAAGATTGAGATGGTTTGGACATGTGTGGAGGAGAGATGCTGGGTGTATTGGGAGAAGGATGCTGAATATGGAGCTGCCAGGAAAGAGGAAAAGAGGAAGGCCAAAGAGGAGGTTTATGGATGTGGTGAGAGAGGACATGCAGGTGGCTGGTGTGACAGAGGAAGACGCAGAAGACAGGAAGAAATAGAAACGGATGATCCGCTGTGGCGACCCCTAACGGGAGCAGCCAAAAGTAGTAGTAGTAGGGGACAGTCCTCTCGACGACCCCATGAAGTCCCGGGGACGTTATTGCGGCATGTCCCTGTAATGTCTCGGGAAAATACAGGGACGTTAGGGGGAAGACCTGTAGAGGTCACTGTGACGTTATTGCGGGACGTTCAAAGGACGTCCCGAGGACATTGCAGGGACGTTAGGAGAAAGTCTTCTAGACGTCCCCGGGACGTCACGGGGACGGAATGAAAACCCTACACAATGACATTTACCGGGCGTTCGGAGAGGACCTTTAGGGGACGTGCTGGGGACGTTTTTTTGTTTGCTGGGTAGTCATTCATGTCAATAACAGAGCCCCCAAGGTCCTACTGAAAAACTGAAGGTGTTAATTAATTGTGTGTTTGCTGTGAGACACGTTGAGGCACAGGTGAATGTAGTTATGGTGCTGATGGCTGCAAGGCAGTTTACCTGCCCTGCCGGGGGGGGGGGGGGGAGTACACTGGCCCAGGGGCTCAGGAGGCTCCTAAGCCAGGACCTCTGGGTCTGGTGTAGGGTGTACATAGGTGGTCGGGCGTCCCCACATACACAATTGGCCGTGTCTGCGGGTGGGAAGCCGGATGTGGGTACGTGTCCTGGTCGCTGCACTAGCGCCTCCTCTGGTCGGTCGGGGCGCCTGTTCAGGGGGGAGGGGGAACTTGTGGGGAGAGCGTGATCCTCCCACGCGCTACGTCCCCCTGGTGAAACTCCTCACTGTCAGGTGAAAAGAAGCGGCTGGCGCCTCATGTATTGGAGGAGACGTGGTAGTGTGCAGCCCCCCCCCCCCCTCCCGGATCTGCAGGGGAGGTGGAACAGCGACCGGGACGGTTCAGAAAATAGGGTAAAATACAACTGGGGACAAAAGGGGGAAAATCTAAAAAAAAAGGAAAAAAATTTCTATGATTGACTTCCTCTGTTGGGCGGCACAGTGGTTAGCGCGGTCGCCTCACAGCAAGAAGGTCCTGGGTTCGAGCCCCGCGGTTGTCCAACCTTGGTGGGTCGTCCCGGGTCGTCCTCTGTGTGGAGTTTGCATGTTCTCCCCATGTCTGCGTGGGTTTCCTCCGGGGGCTCCGGTTTCCTCCCACAGTCCAAAGACATGTTGGTCAGGTGAACTGGCCGTACTAAATTGTGTGTGTGTGTGTGTGTGTGTGTGTGTGTGTGTGTGTGTGTGAGTGTGTGTGTGATGGCCTGGCGGCCTGTCCAGGGTGTCTCCCCACTTGCCACCCAATGGCTGCTGGAATAGGCTCCACGTTGTCATAGATTGAATTTCGTGACTATGCCACGAAATCTCGCGATACCCGGTTGCTCGCAGGACAAGCGGTTCAGGTAATGGAGGGTCTTCCTCTGTTCTGTGTCAGAAGACGTTCGGCTTTTCTCCGATCGGGTTCTTGTCGTATTTTTATGGGGATGTGCCAAATAGAGTTGACCAGCAAATGGTCTCGGCCATTTTGAACGCTAGTTACGCTATTCTTAGAGAATGGGGACGGGGCTTTGTCCGGGATGAGTTGGAGGCTGGCTGCTGTTGGACTGGGTCAATTGGGTGTTTAGGAAGGAGGGAGTTGTGTAACCCAGTTTTACAAAGACAGGCCGCGCGCGCGCATGCGCACACACACACACACACACACACACACACACACACACACACACCCTTGGCGCGCACGATGCCCCAGAAGAATGATTTCTTGCTCCTTCTCACATTAATGGAGGTCGGGGGGGGGGTTTCGTTTATTCAGCCCAGTGCACCTGCTGCAGGAGGCAAGACCTCCTGACAACCCCCCCCCCCCCGACCTGGCTGAGACGCCCTGTTATCCTCTGTTATCCACGCCCGTCCGCCATCCTTTAGCTTGGAGTCCACATCTCTGCCCCTGAAGTTCAAGCTGTAGCGTCGTACACACTCAGCCCGTCTGTCCGTCTGTCCGTCTGTCCGTCTGTCTTCTCTTCCTTCATTACCATGTAACCGTGGCCCCTCTGTCAGCGCTTCCGTGGCCCCTGAGGCACAAGACAGGAGGGGAGGGGGTGGGGCGGGGGGCTCTGCATATCTTCCTGCATTCTTTACTTCAGGACATTGTGCAAATAGTGAACCAGAAACAACAGTGTTTTTCTGAGGTGTGTGTGTGTGTGTGTGTGTGTGTGTGTGTGTGTGTGTGTGTGTGTGTGTGTGTACACAGTCTTTTTTTGTGTGTGTGTCTCTTCATTATACCTGACTGTCATCCGGTAGTTACAGTGTGTGTGCAGCCGGTAGTTACAGCGTGTGTGTGTGTGTGTGTGTGTGTGTGTGTGTCTGCATAATGCGATAGCCCCGCCGCGTGGCTGTGGCAGGGTGAGGATGTGTGCCTACACGCATCCCCGCCGACCGGCTGCACCCAGCCTGTCAAGCGGAAGCGTTCGTCCTCGCCGCAGCGGGCC